>NC_047158.1:3596127-3696127 GCF_009819705.1 Hippoglossus hippoglossus
CAGAGGATGATGTTTTGACATGTGTCTTCCATTATGAGAGACCACCAGTTCAAATAATAATAATAATAATAATAATAATAATAATAATAATAATAATAATAATAATAATAATAATAATAATAATAATAGACTGTATCAGACTAATTATAATTGCATATGGTAGGTGTTTGCTTGTAAAGGCTGCTATATATTCGTGCCCAGTAAATCAGAGTGCACGGTGTTTCTGGGACTGAGCTGCAGAGTAAACAGCACCGAGCTGCTGAAGGAACTCCAGGAATCTGAACAACTTCAGAGATGATCGACAATTAAAGCTGAAGGAGTGACACTGCTGCTTTATAGCTTTATGGCTCTGTTTCACCTCGTAGGTGCCTGTGTGTGTGTGTGTGTGTGTGTGTGAGAGAGAGAGGGGGGGGGGGGGCTTTTATGGCTTTATGACCGTTTATGACTCCTTGTAAAGTCCGAGGAATGGTGGTGAAGTGAAAAACAGGCCCGCAGCAAACAGCAGATAAACAAATATGCTGTGCTGCACACACACACAGGGAACACACACACACAGGGAACACACACACACACACACACACACCAACTGTACAGTTCATCTGCGGTTCACAAAAAGGCAAAAAGCTCAGACCACCTGAGTCAGTATTATCAACTACGAACTGTCTACAAAATAATCTCTTCACTACTCATTTGTATTAATTCACACCTTTGTTTCTTTGTCCATTTTAGCCACAACTTGATTTTAAACCAGAAATGTTAGCCTGTCAGCCATTAATGTATTTTTTAAAATACATTTTTACTTGTTAAAATCATTTAGACCCATTTAAAAACCTCCAGCGGGCTACACATAAAAGAACATGAATTCAGAAACACTCTGAAGGAATTTATCACTGTGTGATGGAAGATGTATTATTGTTATTTCAAAATTGATTTCCGTAATTTTACATGTTCCTAAATGGGCTATAATCTGTGTAAATCGTGGATCGCCCGGTTGTTATGTGGAGTAAAATCAAAAGATAAGAAAGAGAGAGACAGTCAGACTTTACCGAACATCCAGTTTAACTTCTCTACAGCCGAGAGGAGGTGTGTGTGTGTGTGTGTGTGTGTGTGTGTGTGTGTGTGTGTGTGTGTGTGTGTGTGTGTGTGTGTGTGTGTGTGTGTGTGTGTGTGTGTGTGTGTGCTGACCGACCTCTCCTGCACGAGTTAATAACAAACTGAAAGAAACTGCCTGACCGGTGCTTTTTGTTTTCGTCGCTTTTTCGCTTTAATGTATTAGTGGTTTCCAGGCAGCCCGGAGCCGGCGGCCATGTGTCCTTCACGGCACCGTGAGCTCGTGCTCCAGGTCACTTCACCGGACTGTTACCGGTGGGCACGAGCGCTCGGCCACATGCAGCAGCGCCGCGGGACCAGTTAAAGATTAACGCGCGGATGAATGCAGCATCACGGGGAGGGCCGCGTGTTTTTCTCCGAGTTTCTGAGAAAATAACACGAAGCGAACACATGTAGGTGCACGTCACCACATTATGTAAGTTATTAAGTTCAGTGAAACATTTCCTCGGAATCATTAAGGTAGCCTGTTAAAAACACTTATTGCAATCATAATATAATTAAGGACAATAAATTTGATATGATAATAGTCGAATTATATAATTATTATTTTTACTATAATTATTATTGTTGTCATTGTTATTATTATTGTTATTGTATTTATGGACGCTAATGGATATGCCTTTTAGGTATATATATATATATATATATATAGGTATATATATATATATACCTATATATATATTGTATTTCAATAAGATCGTTTTACGTTGTTGATATCAAAAATACTTTGAGTTTCACTCCGCGTAAATAAACGGAATGAAGGGGAGTCCCCTTCTGATACCAAAATAATCAGAATCTGACCACACAGGAAATCTAATCGAGGTGCTTGGATGTCAAGAAGGAAAGAAATAGATGATCGAGAAAGAGAGAGGGGGGTGGAGGGGTGAGGGGGGGCATTGATTTTCCATCTGATCTTAATGCACTGGAGTTGATTTTGAACGCCGGATTAAAGTCAGACGATGCCGGGCCCATAAATTAAACACAACACTGTGGATTACTACCTCCCGCCCCCCCCCACCACCACCACACACCCCCTCTCCCCCAGGCTTCCCTCCGCACGGGCCTTTCAAATGATCACACGCACAAATGAACACACCCACACCTGAGTGCATATATTTGAGGGGCTGCGCGGCAGATCTGCAGATGAGCGCCAGTAAAGATGATGAAGTCACCGAGCAAGGACGAGTTATTAGTTTACACACACACGCACACACACGCACGCACACGCACGCAAGCATACAATAGAGCCGCTAGTTGCTTCTGTTGATCGAAACAACGACCCTGACCAAATTTTACTTCCTAAGCCTTTGTTTCCTTGGGCACAACACGCGCGCACACACAAGCTAACACACGTGCACCCATGCGTACGTACCATTTAGGTTTGTGTGTTCTTGTGCGCGCATGGCTCTGCCAATGCATCATTTCCCTCAGTGTAACAGCAGCCAGGCCTAACCTTGGAGATAGAGAGAGAGAGAGAGAGAGAGAGAGAGAGAGAGAGAGAGAGAGAGAGAGAGAGAGAGAGAGAGAGAGAGAGAGAGAGAGAGAGAGCAGCGTCTCCCTACCTCTCTCTCCCTCTCCTTCCATGCCACAAATCTGTCTCTCTCTCTCTCCGTTTACATCAGAGGAGGACAGAGAGACGCCGACAGCCAGCGAGACAAAAGACTCAAATGTGCGCGCCACACTTATAAAACACGCTCACGTGCGCGTCCACACACTCGCGCCTCTCGTCACGAGCGCTCTGGTTTCATTCCCCGGGAAGACAACAAAGTCACGTCTCAGGCACATCATCGGTTTGTCAACAGCCAATACAATACAGGCCATACACTACCCTACACGCACTCACTCACACACGCACTCGCGTTGCCAACAGCTCATCACACCTTGGAACCACGACTGGGACACTGTCAGCAGGACATATAGCGTGTGTACGCGCGAGTGTATTTGCGCCTGCGTATTGACATGCCAGTATGGAGCATTACCATGGGAAAGATATGTATGTGTCTGCATTTGCGAGTGTGGAAGCGTTTGCTACTGTTGTCGACAGGACGCTAGATGGCACCAGAGCGTTTTGAAGAAGCGCACCGGGGCTGCTGGGAGGCTCACCGCCGAGCTGCGCCGGTGACCTGCAGCTCCGCGCCGGGCTGAGCGTCGGTGTGTGCGCCGCTGGTGGAGCTACGCGGAGCAGAGAGGGGAGAGGAGCGGCCCCGTCCTCCTCACAGTTTGTGTCGTTCACTAACACTTCTCTTTGTGCAGCCTGCATCTGACATCATTTCATTTTTGGGATGTTAAATTCACATTTCAGATGTAAACATGTGCCTCAGGTTTGTGGACAACGTGATTTATAGTTCGCCTGCGTGTGATGGACTGATATTGATCTGTGCTGATGGTATAACTACAAATGTGTGATATATGACTAATATTTATATAAATAAAGGCTTGAACTTGACTTGAGATCCGTCATTGTTTCACGCACACACACACGCACGCACACACACACACACACACACACACACACACACACACACACACACGCACACACACACACACACACACACACTACCTCAGATAAAAGAGTCACTGCTTCTGGCAGATATATGACAATAATCATAATAGTCAATATATTTTTTATTATTATAATATATTAACTTTTATCACTGTTTATTCAACAGCAATAATTATCACTTCAGTATTATTGTAAAGTTTATGTTTCCTGTCTGTTTATTTAGACTAAATGGATCCTTTAAACCAGCATTCATTCTTATTAACTCATATTTATAAATGATTATTTTTTTAATACGTCCCATATTAAATGCGTAAATCTGAGCCGTTACGTTTGTATTGTTCTTATTCGCGCTTCTCTTTTACGCTTTAATTAAACATGAGCCAGTGCAGCTGAGGCCTGGTTGTATCATGTTAATGAAGGAATGAGCTGCTTCACACACATTGACTTCATCAGGAACACAGACATTTAGCCTCACAGCTACAGGAGCCTAGAGCTTTTCAATATGAGCGCACACCCATGCGTATTATCGGTGCCGTGGCGCACAGATTAAGGCGAGGATTTAAAAAACACCGGGCACCTACAGAAAGTTCCACAGTGTTCATCAGATCTGAGCAGGAAGAGGCAACTGGGTCAAACACACTCAGCCCATAACATGTTTACTGCCACATAATGTTCGCATGGCAGCTTTATTTAGAGACTGTGAGCATATCGGCCTATAGCTGAAGCTAAAACTCTGCTATAAGCTAAGACTGGATCTAGAATCAAAGATGATTACATATTTTTGATCACTGATTGTAACCATATTGTTTATTTATTGGCACGGAAAAGAAGGGATGTGATTTGATTTTTTTCCCCAAGTTCCATCCAGTAAAGGAATATGACCATGGGTTAGCTTTAGGTGGGGACTATTTTCTGGAGGGGACATCAATAACATACCACCTACGTGTGATCTGTTGCAACATAACTAACATTAGTGTAAGGATTTTTTTTCTTTCTTCTCTTTACTGTGGTCCCACTCTTTACAGTCAGATGCCACAACACTCACGCACTCCATACGCAACTCGCGTGCTGCAGAAATGGATTCCGGGAAACGTAGTCCAGCAGCAAGCTGAGGTATCAGGATGAAATAGAGTATTGACTTCATTTCCCAAAACCCACACATAGTTATAATGTATTCAACGGTTCAGACCACTGAGCAGGAAAAATAGGGGGACAAACAAAACCTTTAAAAAGTAGGCTATTGTTTTTATGTGTGAATTCATTCAAACGTGGAGCCAGATTCTATTCAAATTTATATATTTTTTATTTTATTTTTATTTAATTATAGAATATATTTAGAAAAAAAATTGTAGTATGCACGTTCCTTTTAGCCTTATCATCTATGTATTTATTGGCTCGGAAAGGAAGCTATCTGACGTGATTGATTTTCCCATACAGTAAGGGATGTGGTCTAGTCAGACATGTGCAGTATAGACCCTGCTTCAGATTCCAGCAGAGAGAGAAAGAGAGGAAAGCTGTGTCTGCAGTGGGAGGTGTTGGTGATATTCAGTGGAATGTGTCAACGCTTGTCCGGAGTCACCTTTACGCACCGAGCGAGGGTGGAGGGGCTGTTCAAAGAAACTCCAAACTGTTTGAATTTCAGTCTGCTTCTGTACGAATGTCTGTGAGGGAGCTTTATTTTGAAACAAACAAACAAAAAGAATAAACTGAATCCAAAGATAGTAAAGATCTTATCTTGTATATTTCCACAGCACTCATGCGTCTATGGGCAGCCGACTGGAGGTTCTCTCCCGGTTATGACAAAGAATCGGTGTAAATATTGTGAAGAGCCTGATCAATATCAGGATCTAGTTATTTAACAAGGAGACCGACACATTAGTTATAAGTGCAGTCACAACAAACAACATACAGTGAGAGAAGAAGAGAAGAAAACGCTTTCAAGACTGTGAAAGCCACAAACATGAGCACCATTGACAACAACAACACAGCTAATAATAATAATAATAATAATAATAATAATAATAATAATAATAATATGTCTGCTGAATTATTCTGAGGCCAGGGAAATTGTGTATGTGTGCGTTTCTGTTTGTTTTACCTTTTAGAGGCAGTGTTGTGGTGTGTTCATTCACTTTTAAACTTCTTTTAAGAATAGGAATAATTGGTACAATATAATAATAATTATTTTTATTATTACAACAACTATAAGAACATTTTTCAAACACAACTTTGCCATTACATTTATCACAGTTCAGCAAGATGAAAAAATGACTGTTTCCATTTTTATCGTGACAATTAAATTGAACAATTCTGGTTATAAATGAAAAAACTAAAAACCTTCACACAAAAGACAAAGGACTAATCTCGAAAAAACACACTGACTTGCAGATTCCATTTATCATTACAATGCGTGCACATTTCAGTTTGATGCTGTGCTTTTAAACTTGTGATATTAATGAGACTTTGTGGATGTGAAAATAAGAAAATGTCCATGTTACATTAATACAAAAAACATAATCTCTGTTTTGAAGCGGTGTTGGTCTGCTGGTGTGACTGAGCAAGAGCAGTGTCTCATGAGACGGCAAAGGTACCGAGATGCAGATGCAGTAGTAAAAAAGGTTTCTGTAGGAAAGCAGCTACGAGGTGAAGCCTGGCGCTTTGTGTGGCTGCACCATTACGCAAAAAAACTAACAAAGGTGACCACGACTGTGGTGTAAAAATCTAATCTTACAAAGTCTTGTTCAGTTCGGTTTAGCTGAAGGGTTGAGGTTAGATTGAGCTGACCTGGCTGAGGTTGCAGTGAGGGATTGTGGGGAATGTATATAATGACAATGAGAGTCCTCACAACTACAGTAAGACCAACATGTGCATGCGTGTTTAGGATAAAGAGATCCTCTCCCGTAGAAGTGTTTGATATTTGAGACAGCGACAAATTGGAGACCATAGAAGACAGACAGACCTGCAATGTGTGTGTGTGTGTGTGTGTGTGTGTGTGTGTGTGTGTGTGTGTGTGTGTGGGTGGGGGGATTCTTACTATATTAGCTGTAGGGAAAGAGAGAAAAAACAGACTGTGCGCCGCAGGGAGGAAATGAGAAGGGAAACAAAGTCATAAAAGTGGGCTGGACGAACCAAGACAGAAAACATTCTTGTGTCTGAATACACACAGACACACACACACACACACACACACACACACACACACACGCACGCACGCACGCACGCACGCACACACACACACACACACACACACACACACACACACACACACACACACACACACACACACACACAGGCCTGTCAATCAGCTGAAGGAACCTGGAAGCTCCTCCACTGAGATCTGGAAGTGGAGCAATTAAAATAACACATCGAGCGGACAAAAGGAGACACACAAGGACAAGAAAGAGACAACTTCCCTGCTACTTCACCTGACGCCTGCTGAACACATCAGATAAGGAGCAACCGGTGACATGCATGAACCCAAGTCTCAATTGTTTAAAAAATAAATCAAAATAAGTGATTTAAAGACAGCATGTATTCAAAGAACGCAGCACACCTGCCCTCATATCAAAGCCAGCCTCGCTCTCATGACCATCAACTCCAAAAACCTCCCTTCCTACAACCCCTGCACGGCTTGGGGCACAGAAAATGAAGACTTGAGCTAATCTCCCGGATCTCCAGGAGACGAGTTTGAAGCGCTGGACGTCTCTCTCTCGCAGCTAGTCCCACCAGTTAGAGAGAGAGAGAGAGACAGTTCATGCAGACGGGCTAATTCATCATGCAGCCCGATCCAGCGAAGGAAGAGTCACAGCTCATCTGGAGCGTCCGTGCACCGCACCAAGGAGACGCAGCACAATAACGCACAGATCCACAATTTCACTTTTCATTTTTGCTCCTGTATGCAATGCGCGGTGCGGGCAGCGCGCGTGGGCTGCTGCCAGAGAAAGGAACGTGCATGAGCGGCTCTTACCGTTTGTTGATAATCCGTCACGAGCCCCGCGCACCTGCAGTTCACCTCGGCGTCCCGCGTGCAAGGCAGCCCAGGCACCCCCGGAATGGCACGAGACAGCCCTACCGTGTGCAGACCGGATGGATGGATGGTAATTAGATGGAAGGGGTGGCGGCGCGACGAGGTGAGGACGAGGGGGGAGGGGGGGTGGGGGGTGGGGGGGGGTGTATGCATTCCCCCGTTGTCACTCAGTCGTCAAAACACCGTCGTCATCTTCATCACCGCGTCACCACCATCCTCGCGGTGACAAGTGACACATTAAACAAAATGCCAATTTAAAAAAAAGGGTTTCATCCGGGATGGTGTTCCCGGGTTCGACCTCGCGGCTCAGCCCCTCTTCCTTTCATCGCAGCCGGAGCCGTCCCCCATCTTGGTCACCCCCCACCCCCGGTATAGCGTAAAACGGCAACACGAGACCAGATGGAGCGCGGAGCCATAGCGAGGAGGAAGAGCAAGAAGAGGAGGAGGAGGGCGGGTGGAGGAGGGATGTAGGGACGTGAGGCTGACAGGGAGGGGGGGGTGCGGCTGGACGGGTTGTTGTCAACGTCTCCCCGTGCCGGTTTCCATAGTCACATGTAGACTTCTCATTAACCAGTCCGTGTAATTATCGCCGGGCCGTTCGTTTCCTCCGGTTACGCGCCGCGCCTCGAGAGCCCCGGGCAGAGTGTTCGGAGCGCGAGCAGCAGCGGCGGCTGTTCGGGCCGGAGCGGAGTGCAGCAGCAATATAGCCGCTTGGGAAATCATAAAAAGTTCATGTTCACGTTAAGCGAGTCCACATGACCAGCCCGTCGGCCAATCCCCGCGCGCGGCCACTCATAAACTTGTATCACAAAGTTGTAAATTTTCATAAAAACACAAGGAATTTATTGCGTTTCTTCTTGGTGCGCTGCTGGAAAGACCAGCCGCTCCTTCTCTCTCTTTTCTCTCATTCTCCCCGCCGCCATTTTCTCCCTCATCCGCCCCTCTGAAAACCAACAAGCGGGCAGGCAGCTCCCAAAGAATCAAACGCACCAGGGCAACGGAGATTTACATTCCTATTTTCTTAATATCCGTGCCTTTGTTAATGTCCCTCTGCGAGCTGTTAAAAGGCAACAGTGTGTTGAAAACAGATTGCTTTATTTATGTGCTTATGACGGAGTCATGTGGGAATGAAGCACGTCAGAGATGAGTCTGTTTCAAAAAGCATTTCATTCATTTTTAGAGACAAAACCCCAATGAAGACCAGATACAATTTAACAAAATAAGGTGTTTGGCAAGATGAGCAAAATACTCTGTTTATTCCACTGTGATGTATTTAAAGTTCTGGTATGCATGAGATTTTATTTTTAAAATGTTTCCATACCAGATTAACAAGAAAACCTCTCTGTTGTGAAGCGGCGTTGGTCAGTTGTACGGGGACAGCGTCTGGTTTGACTGAGCCTCAGCAATGACTCGGCAAAGATACTGAGTGTAGATGCGGTAAAAAGTTTTTTGTAGTGTAGCAGCTCCGGGATGAATGCTGCACCAATACGTAAAACAACAAGGGAGAAGGTGGTGGTCGCTGTGTACACGCTGAAGGGGAGAATGGAGGATTTCAAGGATGGAAACAGGAAAATATCCTTTTTTACCATTCGCCCACTTCATATGAGGTTCAGACATGTTCCATGGTAAAGTATCTACCAATGCATCTCTAATGCTCTGTTTGTGGTGAACATGTTTAATTCACACCAGACCATGATCTGCAGACACAACAGCATCACCTGCACTGTCGGGCCGCCAACCTTCCGCTGCTGCGGGCCTCGAAACGCCGTGAGTAAAAGCGAATTCGCAATGCGGCAACGCGTCACCGTTTTTAGTGCCTGCGGGCCGGAGCCTCAGGCACAGGTTTTTTTCTTTCTTAAAACCTTTTTTAAACTTCCCCTCTCAATGCGACAGAAAAAGAATTCGTGCTTCATATGCGAGATGTGAGAACACACCTGAGGCACAGGAGAGGAAGCTGTTTTCTCCTCTTGTCCTCGAATTATTCATGTAAAAATGTCGTATAACAAAGAAAGGATTTTGGAACAGTCAAAACCGGATTCAGCTTCATTTAACGATCCAAAAGATCAAATTTTACACATGTGATCGTAAAGAACCAATTTTACGCATAAGATCCAAAGGATCAAATTTTACACATATCATCGTAAAGATCACATTTGAAGCGTAATATCCTAAATATCTAATCTTACACGTATGGTCAAAGATCCAATTTCTCACATCCAAAAGATCTAATTTTACACACATGATGCAACAGATCCAATTGTACACATATGACCGACTGTATAAATATAGCTGACCTGTTTCCCATATTATCTTCTGTCTGTATTAGAAAACCTCCATTTTACATTTACAATTTAGGCGAGAAATAAGAAGTGTCCATACAAACTGATATCAACAGGACAAAAAACACTGACGTCTTAACGGAAGCACGCAGATTTCGTCCGTATGTTGTTTAGACGCAGAAAACTTGATTTTAAACCTCGAGTAACCCACATGTGACCTTCCCAGATCGCACAGTGTCTGGGGAGCAGGAGACGCGGATCCAACGCTTCCTCCACGCTGATGTTCCGAGTTAAAGATTAACAGAAAATAAAGCAGCTGCACAGAAGGAACAAACACATTCGCTTGACCCTCTGAACACTCGGTTTCTTTGTGTGTCTGCTACTTCTTTTCTGTTTTTATTGGGGTTTCCGGCCTTTTCATGTGCGCCATAAAGACATCAGGACCTGTTACAACAGCCACCACTTTGAGCATGGTCCTATTTAGGTTTCCTGACTGTCGACGACTCCCACAAGCAACTATGTGTGGATGTTGTTACATATATGTTTGTGTATAAACATAATTCATTTTGTATATGTATTTTCTTGATATTGACCTGATGGTGGAGAACAAAATGAGCAAAATGTCCACCAGCTTTTCGGTGTCACTCATACTTTGTATTTTGTTTTGATGTGAAGAGATGGAGATGTCTGAGTGTGGAAACGGGTCTTGTCTCATTTTGTGCGACACATCCAGATAATGACGCACCATTTTCCATGTGTTTCCAGACTGTGTAGAACTGTGCTAAGCGTTGCACATTTTGTATCCAAAAACATTAAAATAAAATATCAGAAAAAAACGTAATAAATAATATTCTACTCAGTAATTTGCAGTACTACTTTTCATCCAGTGCTTTGATCAGCGGATTGAGATGGTTGTTTTTATCTGTAATTGTTATATTTTCAGTCCTAAATATTGAAACATATAGAAACCCCCGTAGACCTGGAAGACACTTAAATCCAAGACGTGATCTTGTTTGTAATTACTTTGCTTTGTGCTCATATAAAGATGAGTTGGATGCTATTAGCTGTAACAGCAGGAGGGAGGAGCCCGTTAATACATTTAAACCTGTAAACAACGCGAGGATCTTCCCGAGCGCAGTGGAACTGGGGTTTATAATGTGTGACAGTGATGATTAAAGTCAAAGCGATCAGAACAACGTGGTCGCAGCGCAACGGGCTTTGTTACGCGTGTGGCTTGAGAATCAGACTAATACCTGGCACAGTGAGGGTTTAAACGTGTCTGTAAATTGCACTGAACCTCTACAAACTCTGTGGGATGAAAAGCAACAGTTCAAGACAGGCATGCTCACTCATCTTGACTCCAACGTGGATCCCAACAACAAAACACCATTCAGATATTATTGGATGCTCCCAGAGAACACTTCCAGAGCAACGGATCGGGACAAATGAGGATAATCTACACGATCTCTTGACTCAGACCAGCTGATTTAGTAAAGGAAGTGCTCACCTGATAGACAATACTCAGGAGAGTCGGAGAGCCACGATATCCTTGGCCTCGTGGCCCAGTTAATCCCACAGCTCCGTGGGCAGGACAACCTCTCCACTGGGGCTGTGGAGCAAGCTCGGCGGACCCCCACTCTCCTTCACGGTGGCAGATCTGGTCCAAGGCCTGTAAACTCCTCAGTTTTCTGGGTTAGGTGAACATCCTCCATATTGCCAGAGACTCAAAACAGAGACTCAGAGAACTAAATAAAAGAACCTCTCTCTGGATGGAGACCCAGCCTGTCCACCTGTCACACAGCCGCTGAAGTGTCTCCATACTCGGCTTGAACGTTAGGAGGCGGCGGGACATTGTGGTGCCTCCAGCTTTTCGGTTGGTCACTTATACTCAAAGTCAAGCCGCATTTAATCAGATGAGCGTTTGCTGAAATGTTATTGACACAGCTTGATAAAGGCCTAATGTTTTCATTTTATTTTCTCTTTACAGAAGCCAATGTCTTTACTGTATGAGCGACTATCTCACTGGAGTGTTTAAATGATCTGCCATAAAATGATTTGTGTGTTTGTATCCAGATGTCGTAAAACCTGCTCTGTTTCCCGCTGTATTTCCAGTTGTTAGCAGTTTTTGTTATCGTTTGTTTTCTTGCTGTGAAATGGATCTGAATGCTTAAATTCTTTGAAAAGATTTGTCTTTACTCTTTGAGTTACTGCTTCATCTCGTGGCAGGGGTGTTTCAAGAGACTTTGGGGGCCAGGGCAAAAGGGACCAGGGGGGCCCTTCAACACCCCCCCAAAAGGGGAAAACAAATAAATAAAATACCAAACCACATTTTTGCAATTCTAAAACAACTCTTTTATTTTTTTAAGTATTTAAAAAGTACATCACGTGCATACAGGCATATAATAACAACCCCCATCACCATCCCATGCACATCACACACTTGCATTTAGATGTTCTAGTCGTCAACTAGAAATACAAAAAGTACAGACCTTTTGTTAGAATGTTGGGGATATAGGGTCTTGTAGTAGAGTTTCTGACCATGGCTGTGTTGCAGTCTCCTAAAGACCAACATAAAAAAGTCCTAAAATTTATGGAGGCTCTCACAAAACTGTCGACTTACATAATAAGCCTGTTCCTGGGGGCCCTTTCACTGGCCCCAGACGATCGCATGCTCTGCCTATCCTGTTGTACCTCCCCTGTTTGGCTGGAAAGTCCTGTAAATTTGATTTAAAAAAAATATAATATAAAAACTCACCTAACATGTGTGTGTGTGTGTGTGTGTGTGTGTGTGTGTGTGTGTGTGTGTGTGTGTGTGTGTGTGTGTGTGTGTGTGTGTGTGTGTGTGTATATAAAACCTGTGTTAAACTTTTAAAGTTATTTCTTATGTATGGAAGATTAAAATACCCAAAATAATTTGAACATAGATCTAATCAATACTTAACAAATAATTGGGATAGGTATCAATTATAACCAATGTTTAGATGTCTCGATTTTCTTACATTGTTGATTCTTTCAAGTATTGATAGACATGATCAATGAAAAATCTCAAAGGTCTAGGGAAGAAAAATACCCTGATTAAGTGCAGAACTTAAAAGTGTCTTTAGACAGACCAATAAGCCTTGAGCTACATTTCTACAAGAAAAAGCTGACTGGAAGTCGTACAGGCATCTGTAAGAACTTAACATGCAAAGCTAAATCTGAATTTTTATAAAGAATGTCTGTCTTGTTTTTTTTAAATGCCAACAATTTTGGAACAGTATTAAAAATCTATTAAACACTTCAATGTCATAAAGATCCAATAAGAAATGTCATTCTAATAGTTCATGACACTCTCGTCCAGGTGTTTCGTCGGCATTTATCTATTCTCTGCTGTGATTTAATTCCAGTTTTTTTCCTCCAGACTGGCAGGTTCAATAATATTCCATCTTTTCACAATACCTTTTCCTTTACAAAAATAACTCATATTGAAGGTAGGGTTAACCTCCAAGTTACCACGTATCTAGAAATACTCATGTCTTACTCTCCGTTATAAAGGCAGTAAACAAATTTTGATAATTCATTTTATTGCTAAAATATTTGAAAAATATTTTTCATGTAGCTATCACATTATCACATGACCAATAACATCCTTTTACAATTTCAGTCTGGATTTACATCTAGTCGTTCAATACACTGCTCTTTTGAAACATTTTAATGATTTGCTTTCAGCATCTGATTCAGGTAATCTTACATGGGCTATTTTTAAAGATATCAAGCAGGCTTTTGCTTTGGTACCTACTCCTAGATAATCTTTGTGCTTATTAAGTTGGACAATCTAAAATTGCATTACTGTTTTTATTATTATTATGCTTATCGATATGATAGAAAACAATGTGTTGTTCTTAAAGGGAGTTGATCTGATTTACTGTATTTGTTCAACAAAGAGGTGTACCGCAGGGCTCAACACTTGGTCCAATCCTTTTCTCTATTTGTAGTGATGATTGACCCCTTACTTTAATACTTCTATCTAACTTCATACAGATGACACTATCATTTATACTTGTATTTCTTATTTATTGCAATTCTAAACAGCTCTTTGGTCGAATACTTCCATTCTTCACAAAACTGGTACTTATCTAATAAACTACGGCTTGATGAAACAAAATCCTACAGTTTGGTCTTTGCCTATAGTGCCTTAAAACAAAATCCATTCATTTAAATATAGAATGTTAGGTTGATCTAATTGAACACTCGGGTTTATGGCTTGATTCAGAACTCATGATTGAACCTCATATAGTTCACATTCATCACAAACTTTGTTTGGAACCAGTGCACAATTCAGCATACAAGAACATGTATACATTTGTTCTTGGATGTCCTGACACACATCACTGTTTAATGTGTAACTGACTTAAATGGCCTCCACTCAACGTAAAACAGACGTGTCGATTTTAACTATCCTCATCACCTAAATAAGTTTCAGTACCATATTCCTCAATATATCAATTGAGGCATTCTACACCACACCTCTTTCCCATCTTTACAGTCGGAACAAAAAACAATTGTAGAAACTGCATTTATGTTAAAAGCTCCTTCAGAATGTGATCATTTGCATTCAAAGAGAAAGTCCTTGACATCATTTCCCAAATATATTTTTTGTATTTCTTCATATTTTGAGAAAGAGTGCACATGTTTCAGGTGATGCTATGCCTCCTCACAATATACAGAACCCTGTATATTTATGTATGTGTTTACATACATGTATGCATCATGTATGTAAACATATATATGCATATATATATGCATATTTCTATTCTATAAAATATTTTTGTACTAGGCAAGCATTTGTTCTTGGTCTCTCTGTGGCCATCAAGTGGTTGTGTTTGCCACTGCATTCATCATTATAATGTTTGGGTGAAGTTGGAGTTGTTGAAATGACAATAGTTTTCTTGTTTTTGTCTTTTGTTTGTTTTGTTTTGATGTTAGGAAAATGAAAATGAGATGGTAAATCTTCTTTGAAGGGGAAACTTTCCTTTTTTTCCAGAACAGAGTAACTTTAAGAAACAGATATAGAATATTAAAGTATTTTTTTTATGAAGTGCAATGTTGGAAGTAAAGATTTTGAGGATATAGGTAATACATTTTTGGAAAGTTCCACATTCACGACACATTCAGTCAGATTTCAGTGCAACATACTGTATATCCTCATTTCATCTTCAACAGAAATGTTGTCTTTAAACATCTTTAAATTAGAAATTCCGATCATGGTGCTAAGTTTAATTCACATGTACCATTTCATAATCTATTTATTCATTTGTGTGTCTTTAGTGTAAGAAGCGGTTTCACTGACTGTTTGAAGTTTAAATGCACATGCAAGCAAACACACACAGGGACAGACAACCAAGCCTCCCCGCACAGAGGTCTGTCTGTTTCAACCACCATAAACATTTGGCCTCAGCTGCAGCCAAACCAGAAGCGCTGTGGGGATCTCTTGGTTATTTAGCAAAAACAGAAATTCATACATGAATGTTTCATCATTCTGTCAATGGAAATTACAGTAAATATTATTCTCATTTCTCACCTTTTAGAAGTTGTCAAACATTAGTGCTCTTACCACAGACCTTCAGACTGGGCTCCCATAGCGTCACTAACATCTGAATGTACAGTCTCACTTTATTTGCTCATCCTGTCTGAATATTATAGAAACTTTGTTCAAGCAATTTGGACGTAAAAAAAGAACTAATGAAAAAAACACGATTAACATAATAAAATGTGATCTACAATTGTTTCAGGTGGGGATAGGATAGTGCAGGTCAAAGTCTTATTCAGTCTCACAGAATATAGCTCCACTTTTATTTTTTTAAGTAAAGTAATCCCAACAAATGAATATTTGATTCAAATGTCAAATATTTTGGTTGACAGATACTTTTTATTTAGCATCTTGTGATAGGGACAACATGGAAAAGAGAACAAGGGATGCTATGAGTGAAAATAAAAACACAACAAATCAAAATAGAATTAAATTAAATTAAATTAAATTAAATATGTTTGTTTAACATATGGGGTTTGGGGTTAAATGTCTGGCATCATATTTATTTTAGAACCAAACAGATACACTCTTATCAATTAAAAATACTTTAAGTTCTGTAACCTATTAAAATATCAAAATCCTGCTGTGGTGGGATTATATTTTTTACATTGAAGATTTAGGACTTTGTTTTTAAGCTAGCAGTTGGTAACTGCCATAAAGTACTGAGCTATCAGAATCCTACAAACGTCTGCAGAGTTAATGATTTGCTTTGGCTACAACCTGGCAGCCACTTGTTGCCACCTCCACTTCCTGGCAAACCCATGTTGACCTATGCCTGCGTAAACACCAGAAAGGAGTTACTAACTGATGTGGTTCAGCTACTGTCTGAGCCACTGTTCAATATTTACTCCACACACTGTTTGACCCTGAAGAGACATACATGCGTGTATGAGTTGGCTACACAATTTAAATGAAGAAGTTTGCATATTGTACAAAACCTCTGCTGTGATGTAGAGAGTATAACCTTTCCTTAAATCAATAAAGTTAGCAGACACATACACCATTGGAACGAGAGTCCGGCTGCTCGTGTGCAACAAACGTGTTAAAGCATTACTAATTTGATTCAAGGAGAAAAAAAAAAATCAATTGTCCCTCTTGTCACATATACACTGGTCAGCGCTGAGTAAGACCGCTGAAACCACGCTGACCTCCCGTCTTTACGAGGTCACACAGCGCCTCAAGGTTGAAGAGAAACTGGGTCACATTTTCACCGCTCAGAGGTCGTCTGTGGGCCACAGAAACATCTAAACCCATTTCCTCTGCAGATTCCTGTGAAGAGAAACCTCCTTGTCTGTGGGAGGTCAGATTGAGGATTTAAGGAGAAAGTTGTTGAACTCTGCCACTTGGAAATTTCTAGCAGCTATTTTTCTTAATTTATGGGTTGTGTTTTTGAAATGTTGAATCCAAATGCGGCTTTTCTTCATGCAACATTTCTGCTCTTCTGCTACGCGAGTCTCTCTCAACTCGCACTGCAGGCCATCTGAGTAACAACATAAACTAGTGACCTGCCTGTAAAAAGAAACAGCCTGATCTTTGTGACTGTTGTGTGGAGTTAAGCAGCATTAGCATGTGTTTAATGCACCCTCATAAACGTGTGATGGAAGATTTTCTGCTGGTGTCGTCACAGGGCTGAACAGCGAGCAGAGGAGGGCGACGGCAGGGCGCCCGGCTGTGTGATCTGACGGAGAACTCACAGTGCAATCTATATGTTTTCATCAGCTGCCATCAGAGATGCCTTTCCCCATGTCTGCCACAAATCTCCTGACCCACAGTAAATCCGCAGCCTCCAACTGTCTGGTTTTTTTCGGTGTAAATGAGCTGAAATAAATGGAATTACATTGATTTGATATGGATTTTTCGAAGCCTTTTCTGGCCAAGACTAGAGGCTTCCCATGCCGCTACTGTCCCACTTGTAATTTGACACTGCAGATAAGAGCTTTATTACCCTCACTGCTGCAGGACTGCTGCACATAAGGTCATGTCCTCTGTAGAATTTGGACTTTGAGCAACCTGAGGGTAATTCAGACAAAAAAGACTCTTTGTGTGAGTTGTGTACAGGCGGATTCCAAGGATTTTTACTCTCATCATTGCTGACCTTTTTTAAAATGTATTTTTACCTAAAAGAAAACCAATTAATTTGTTATTATGTGGAGCACTACACACTACCAATCTCAACTGTGGAGGCATTGATATAGTTGTCTCTATGTAAGTTGTGAGTATTTATATAGATTTTTTTATATTTTAATTTATTTATTTTTGTCTCTTTTGAGCATTTGTATGTATTTTAATCCATGTTGTGTTTTATCTGGACCCTGAATCAAATGTCAATCATCTAAAGGATGAAGGCAGGGTATTTTAAGTTGTGCATGTCTTACTGTTGTATAAAAATATTTGTGTTTTTACGATGCATCAATGTTAAATTAAATGCTGGAAAGGTCTGGAGTCAAAAACAGGTTTCTGCTTTATATCAGAAAATAAGGGAAACCAGACAAGATATCTCACCATGGAGGCATGTTATTGGTTTCTGATTGGTTACTTGGTGATATGGAATGACATATTGCAGGCTGAGGTCTGATACCCAGTCTTACAAAATAATCTGTATTTAGTGTAAAGACGGCTAAAGACAAATTAAAATAAAAGGTTAAAATATACAGCGAATAAAAAAATAACAAAATAACAACACAAGTAAATAAGTTAAGGTGGTATGAACGTGCTTGGGGAGACTTTTTGTAAAATCCTGACTGAAGCCCTGAGTTCTGTTAACTCCTCACACAGACTCACATCTGGACAGTGGTTGTCTTTCACGGCTGGCAAGTGTGTGTGTGCGTGTGTGTGTGCGCGCCCTCTGGATCAATTTAATACCAAACTTCAAACGAAAAAAATCCAATCTCATCCACCGTGAAGGGCCATAACACAGCGTTCGTAAACGCGGCACACATCTGCGCGCGTCCCCGTGAGAGCTGGTATTTGTGTTGTCGGCCAGTGTTCACGTGAACATCCGGGTCTTGACTTTTCCTTCCCAATCATCCTCCGACTGCAATTGGATCTAAATTAAAATCTATAAATTCGTTATACATGCCGGCTGCTTCGACTGTCCTCCCACACGCACACACGCGCGCACACACGCACACACACAGAGAGAGAGAGAGAGAGAGAGGCGAAAGAGAGAAAAGATTAGAAGTGCCAAGAGAATGATATACGTTTTGTTCTCCCTTCACTATGCGCGTGTGTGCGTTTGTGTGTGTGTGTGTGTGTGTTATTTTTCTATTTTCCTTCCTCTCTTTTCCCCCTTCATTGTATCATAGGAATTATTAGGCTAAAAACTATTGGTCTAATTTCCTTTAAGATCTTTAAACCCCATTTCCGAAGTAGTAATCCTCATACCATGGCCATGACAGAGTAGAGTTCTGTTGGATTGTTTTAGACTTTAATTGTGTACACATTTATAATATTTTATAACCCGTGTTGTCTTCTCCGCTCTTGTTTCCTAAACTAAAGCCCCAAACAATTTTCACTTTATGACCTTAAACCGCAAGGAAATAAAATACTTTTCATTTCATGATTTAGCTTTCTTCTTTTCGCTCTCTTCATTACAACTCCACAGTTGAAAAGCACGCACAAGCATTGCTATACACACACACACACGCGCGCATACACAAACACGCACACACACAAGCACACACACACTGCGGCCTGGAGGCTCCTGCTAATGAGGAGGGACCTGATTTCTCCAAAAACAATTTGGACAATTCAGTTTGTGTTTGCGTGTGTGTGTGTGTTTGTGTGTTGATAGCTCTAGTGTGAGGATGGAAAGAAACCCCTTTAATTAAAACGTTACCTGATTATCTTTAAACACATCGGGTTTCCAACTTTACGCAAACACATCTGGGCAGAAGAGAAAATGTAAAAAAACGGTGATAACAATAAAAACAGAGCTTTAAGACGCCTGTGTGTCTCCTTTGAGATTTCACCTCGCTGTTTTTTGAGAGCGACCACAAACACTCTCACCATATTTCGCAGTTTTGACGCGCCACCATTCACTGTCCTAAAACTGCTCTTTGTGCCATGTGTGTGTGCGCGTTGTGGTTCGAGGCTCCGAGGCCCCGCATCCATTCAGCGTCCATCCCGCTGCTGTGGCACAAAAGCCGCTTTTACAATCTGTAGAAAGGCTGGGCATTCAGAGATCAAACCCATCTGCTAATTTATAGTGTTTATAGTATTAGCGGATTGTGGTGACAGTACAATGGCACAATGGGGTTTCAGTGGGCCCGTTAGTAGGCCACGCTGACAGAGAAACACAAGACTATCAGGACGGAGAAGACGAGCTCAGCCCTGAATATGAGTGATAACAGTGGACACTTGGAGAGGGAGCGGACTTTGTCCCAAGATTTTCTCCGGTTTGGTAAACTGACACTCCAGCCACCCCTGCGCTCCCCCTGTCCAATTCTTAAAACAATACCTCCTAATGAATATTCATCAAGTCTTAAATTATGGTTTTATGGAGGTCGCCGCGCCATAAAAAGATCTGCAAAGAGAGGGAGAAAGAGAGGAGGGGGGATTGTAAAAACAGTGACAGAGAATGGGACTGACAGGCATAGTTCGGCTACCACCAGTGGCCGCTGCGCAACCGGGCCAACAGTTTAAGGAGCACTTAAAGTAATTATTGGGTCGAAACAGCAACCCCCCCCCCCCCCCCCCCCCCCCCCCCCCCCGCCCCCCTATCCTCACCCCACCCTGTCACACACACACACACACACACACACACACACACACACACACACTTTTTTGGGGAAAACACGATCCAGTTGCCCCCCCCTTACCTCTCTCAACTCACCTGTATGGCCTCACAAATGATGTTTCATAACTTTTCTAACCCTCCAACGCCATCCATCACCTCAGCTTCCCATCCAGTGGTAAACATGGAGCCTCGCTTGGTGCATCTGGTGCTTCTGTATCCTACAGGCGGGCTCGGCTAACATGGCGCTGGACAAGCAGAGCTGGGGCGGATCGATGAGCTATACAAGTCCCCCCATGCGCCCCCGCGTGCTTTTCTATCGGGTTGGAGGATGCGCGCCGGGCTGAGTACCCACCACTGCTCCCGTTTGGACCCGAAAGAGACAAACAGACCCACGGGGAGGTTGAGGAGGAAGAGGGAGGGAGGAGGAGAAGAGGAGGGGGGGGGGGTCTTCCGCGGTCTCCCACATCGGTGACACGATGGTGGTGGTATCCGCCACCGCAGGACGAGCAGAGGAGGACGAGGAGGGAGAAGTTGAGGAGTCTGTGAGGAGCAGAGCCCGCGGCGGGTTGTTGGTATTTGGAAAACAGCGCGTCGGTGAAGTGGAGCGAACTCATTATTTGGCGCTGTTGATTTGTGGGGCAGTTTGATGTCGTCAGTGAATTATTGGTGGAGTATTACTGTCTAGATTTACACAAAAGAAAAAAGAAAAACATCATCCGACCCCGATCTCTGCCTCCCCTGCCTCACATTACCTCGCAAACCACGTGACCGCGGCTTCACATAATATCTAGATGCCCAATTGGTGGAATGGGGTTTCCTCCGGATGCAGAAATTGTAATAAAAGAAATTAGCTGTAAAATACAGGGAATGACCGCTGCAGCTCACACACGCGCACACAGCACACAGCCGACAGTACAATCTGTATTATACAATCAATGGGCAGCGGCTATAGGAACGTGTCCACTAATCACTGAGCGCGTGTACCTTGAAAACAATATCCAGCTTAAACTCCAGCCCTTTACTGTGCGGGCGGCAAGGGGGTGAAGTTATCTCAGTGAACCGGAAAACACCTTTAGTTGTGGTATTGATTGGACTTGGAGCAGACGGCGCAGTGGCACATGCGTAAAGTTGCCGATAAGAATGAAAGAGGAGATGGATTTCCTCTGTTATCTACGTTTTATTCAGACTCATACTATGATCAGAGCAGGGCAAAACATGCTGTTTGCTCGCGATGTGTGTGTGTGTGTGTGTGTGTGTGTGTGTGTGTGTGTGTGTGTGTGTGTGTGTGTGTGTGTGTGTGTGTGTGTGTGTGCGTGCGTGCGTGTGTGTGTGCCGCTGCTGCTCCCTCGCTGCAAGCAGAGTGATCGACACACACTGTGTAAACAGTAATACAGAAAGCGAGGGGTGCGCATATGAAAGCAGTCATTTTGAAAGTCGTTCCGCAATAAAGCTTTCAGCAGCCGTGGCTTCAAGAGGCCGCAACAACCAAAGGACGAAGAATTACAGGTTAATTCGTTTCACCACTGTGTCCTGAGCCTTGAAATATTACAGAGCTATACGCTTGGCAAACAAAACCAGACACCCGAGTGGCTGCTGAAGCAAACTGGGGGATTGATGCTCCACAAGAAGAAACACATCACTGATTCCATTACAAATTCTTACAAGAAAAGAAAAAAAAGAAGAATCGACACATTTAAGTAACTGATGGTGTAAGTGCCCGCGTGTCTCTGTCACTGTCCAGGCCCTTCAAGACAAACCACCTCAGCCTAATAGTTCTGCTCCTGCCCAGGCAGCAGAGGACACTCACCTGGCCTGCAGGTGCTGGGCTCCAGGCTGAGATGTGACCTTTCCCAGCAGCACTGACTTCAGCAGGATACAATCTGATGAATGTAATGTTTAACAGATCAAAGAGAAGCCATGCGTGCGTAAAAATACACTGATGTCTTTTTTTCTGACGGGAAGGGAGTGGGGCAGTTATAGCATTAGAAAGAAAAGGTTTTTCTGTTGAATAAACAAGCTGAAAACACTGTGGGATCCTTTCTCATACAACTTCACTTTGGCGCTTTGCTTAAAGGCTTCTGTGAGTGTGTGTTGGGCGTTAGGCCTCTCCTCCTCATGGGGCCATAAAAAAATATTTACCTTTTCCAAAGGGCAAGCGTCACATCGCTGCTCATGAAGCTGGATTTGTGGATTTGATTGGGCAACTTGTCCAATTAGTCCACATCCCCTGGGCAGATGGTCTCTGTCTCCACCTTCACATGGGCATCATTAATAAATTATGAAATATTTGACACGTACACTGGTTTATATGTTGTAGACATGTCCGACATAACTGTGAAAACTGAAAAAAATGTCGTTGGCTAGAGCAAATGTGCTGTCCTCCTGTGAACATCGGTCAGCTGATATTTCAACGTCACAGTCCTTTAGGGAGACATAAGATCAAAGATGCCTGGGGTCCAACTGTTGTAAAATGGTGGACACACATAACACTGTGGATCCTTTTATGGGAGGCCCCATTACGAGAGTTCATAGGATAGAATTGCGCCATTGTGCATCTCCAGTCCCCACACTGGGAACTAAAACTAGGCCTCAGACCAGCACTCCGCCTGTAGTTGAAGAGGGTCCAGAGTCATCCAAACCTAAGTGTGAGGTTGTTGAGGAAGTCCATCCTCCTTCTTAATGTGTCAATCCACCTGTGGCGTCAGAAAGGATTGATTACCTAGTGGCTATATTCAAAGACATTATTGACACTGACAGAAGAATCGAGTTTCACAGGTAGGAGCAGCTGTGAGGGGAACACAGGCTGTGTAAAATGATATCCATTTTAACTTAATGACAGCAACTCACCTCACGCAGAAGACAGGGACAGACCTATATGCCTTAGACAGAGAATATGGGTGAGGGTGAAGATAGGGCCTATCCACCCATTCCTGATGTTATAAAGAGCAGAAATGGGTGCGTTCGTTTTTTCAAGCATTCCTCTTAGAGGTTGAAATGGAAGTACATGTGCATGTGCACTCAAAAAAAGAACTCTTGAATTCCACACACACCTACAAATTGAGAAAAAGACAAGGCTATTTGGCTATTTTGATTTCACTGGTACATGAAATGATTTAGCAGGTCAGACTGAAAATACATGTGTGTATCAATATTAGTTTTCTCCATACAGATTCCACTGTCAGAGGAAATGAATCCTAACCAGTTCATGAATTACACCAGAGTCCGCATATAGGTCTCTCTATATAGCTCACACTGTAAAAAGTAAAAGGGGATGTTCCTTCACACAGTCATTTACTTACCTCACGCACATGGAAGAGAGCCGGCCACCTCGTTTTGAAATCAGCAATCATTGGTGCCTCCCGAACTACTTCTTGCCTCCTGTAAGCAAAGGTCTTGTCCATCATTTTCGCCACATTCTCCTCATTGTTTCTTTTCTTCACTTCTGAGAGGAGGGCCACTCTTAGTCCTTCTTGTGTCTCGGCTGTTTCACCAGACGGATAGGCAGGGCAGTAATTCACTTCTGCTTTTTTTTGGCCTCTTCACACCATAGGCAGGACTGCATTTGCCATCAGGTTTGTGTGTTAGGGCATTTACTGTGACTTCTGGGCAGCCTGAGCTTTGTTCGGTAGTTACCGAGTTTATATTTCAAGCTCGTCTTCCAGCCGCCAAATCCAGGGACTGAGCCTGGCTCTTTCAAACATAGATGTGTTGATACAAGAGCTTCAGCTACGTCCTCAAACTTACGGTCGGAGAGGTACACTTTGTACTTGACAATAGTTTCAGTTAAGCCATCAAGAATGGCTGATTTAAGTTGGGTATCAGGACTTAACAAAGTTCCAGTTTCTTTGAAAGCAGTCTTGGCCCTTTCCAGCCGTGGCTCAGCATCATAGGAGAACTGGGGAACATTGAAGATAATGGGCAATCCAGAGGATCTTGAGGAAGTGGACTCTGGTGAAGACAGTATTTCTGCATCATGTGAGCTACCAGAAGAAAGGGACGAGGAGTCATCTGGAGATCGAAAGGTGGCAGCAGCAGCTGGGTAGGGAGGGGGCGGAGAGCCATCATGCTGGACAGATGCAATGGAATCAAATATGACCTCGATGGTACTTTTGTCCTGGACATCTGACATTGAGAGCAAGTTGGTGAATTCATTCCCAAACCCATAATCCATGAATTGAAGCCTGAAGTCCCCTTCTACTCCACACTGCTGCTTTATTTGGTGTGCGAGGTCACTGATAGACTCTGGTATCCCGCCTGGAAGGATCAATCTCTGGGAATTATTTTCTCCCAGAATGATTCGGAGCTTCACTAGATCAGCCATTTCACCGAAGTCTGCAAATGAGGAAAGAGAAGATTAGGCTAAAATGTTTCAACAAAAATTGGTCAGAACTTCAAAAAACAATGCTAGAACAAAGCCATTTGACATTTAATATAAAGATTAACATACCTTATGTGATAACATGTCTTTTTAATGTCACCATTCTGAGAGGTCCAACAAAGTAGTCGGTCAAAGGGTAGTCATCAGCCAGTTCACCAAGCTCAATCAAAACCGTTTCTCTGGCTGGACATGCACTCAGCTCAAAGGCTCTGAAACGTTCCCTGTACCATCCAAAAAGCCTTCTTACGATGAAACACAGTTTCTCCTGTGTAGAGCGACTATCATTCCATTTCTGAAATTGAGCTGCAGGTCAGGGAACAGTTCTTGGTATTTTTGTCTGTGCTCGGAAATGTTGCCTTCAAGAGAGGCAATGGACTCATCTGTGTGTGCTGGAACAACGACAAGCTCTACAATGTCTTTCAAGTCCAGCAGTATTTGCCACCCCATTTCACCCTCAGGCGTGGAGCCCAGTTTTCATGAGCATTCCCACCAAAACACATGTTTTCCTTGTTGGGATCACATGTGGCTTGTTGGTCTTGTCTCCCCACTTGTAAGGGAAATGCAAGATGGACTGGTTGAGGGTTTCAAGACTGAACTATTTTTTTTATATTAGTAATGCCAAGCACCGTGCAAGCTCTACCGGCACTATGCCCTCGAAAACACCATGCATAACATCTGAGGGATAACCTGTGAGAACACTGAAGTGGGAAAGAGTTTTGGTGATAACGCAATGGCTTTTCACTCCGAAACAACTTGTACCATTCTCCTGAGCTGATTTCACATGAGAGTCATGGAGTTCCTTTGTTCGGAGACTAAATGCACCCGACTTTACATCTTTTGTCTGGATGTCTTTTCTTGTTCCTGTGCAAAATCGACAGATATACCCACCAGAAAAGCTCTCATTGAAACCAGCTAAACTGTGAGCACCCAGGTTATCTGCTGCAACAACTTGAATCGTTCCTCTAAGACATCTTCCGAGCAACGGAATGAAAACTCCCTCTTCCTCCAGAGTTTTCATATCTCGAAGCAGAGGATGTAAGACACTGTCAAAACCATGCTTTTTCACATCATCAGATTAACACAGGGCTGCAAAGTAAATTGAGGAAAGTGATGAATGTGAACCTGGAGGCAAATTACTCAAGCTCCAGTAGATTCCACAAAGCTTATGTTTCCTGCGTGAAGTACCCAGGGGATTGCAGATCTCAAAGTCATCTACATATAAAGTTATCAAAATTCTCAACTCATCCCCCGACAGAAAACTGTTCTCCTGGAAGTGAGAACCATCCTGAGAAGATTTGTAAGTTTGCTGCTCAGTATGCTGCCTATTAGTCTGCTGTGCTTTGTGGTTTTCAACTACCCTGTCCACAACATCGCTTCTATCAAAGAGCTGCTGCAAAGACTTCAGTACAGGCACATATTGAAAACTTAGTTTTTCCTTGGCATCAAGTATGTACTCAATGGGCTCTTCAACCTTAAAGTGTTGTTTATAATACTGGTTGCGAAGATAAGATGTGCTCAGGGGCCCATCTTTCCCTATGGCTTTGAGCAAGGGGTTAGATGTGCACAGAGCAGTGGCTACTTCAGTCAACACATCTATATCAGTTGTGGTACTGTGTTTCTGAAATACACTCTCAAGAACGTTAATGGAGTGAGGCAATGTTGCTGAACTTGGCAAGTAATGCAGTTCCTCTATAAACTCATCCAGTTTTCTGCCTGGCACATGTGCAAAATGCTCCAACTTGAGCAATGCTGCAGCAAAAGTTTTCTCAATTACTTGTAGACAAATTCCAGTATATGGAACACAATGCAACGTTTGTGGACGTCCTGTTTCACGTGTCTGCATGAATGAGTCACGTGCTCCGCCATGCTCGACTCCTATTTATATCAACTCGTTAACTAGTCGCACTGCCCCATTGCGCTAACGTTACTCACTATTTCTGCCAGCAAATGTTCCTTCGTGATAAAATAAGCCGAGTGCAGCCATAATGGAGCTCTGCTCACCTGTAACGGTGTTCAGACACGCCGCGTCTTCTCTGCTGTTCCCTTCTCACACGATTTAACGTTATTCTTCAGCTCAATACTTATATAAAAGTATTTGAGTACCTATTTTTAAAGCTATAGAAGCACAACTAGCAACACAAAACACTGTGTTAACTCGCCATGTGTGACGGACGACTTTCTAAGTTTGATAAAAACCCGCTAACACCGAGTAACAAATAAAAGCTGGGTTCTAATACCGTGGAAAATTAATAGACTAACAGCTGATGAGATTTCTGAACAATATTTCGCCCGCATATGATTGGATGGAAACTGATTTTCCCTTACCTTTTCCATGCGCCTGACGTACACCACCGGTAACGTACCTGACTTCCGGTATTTTGTCTTCTCGCGATGTCTCATCGCGGTGCGTTCTCGCGATGATTGCCGTGCTTCTTGCGCAGAAACTCGCACATATCAGTTCATATCAACGTGATTGAATCTTATTAAAGCGAAGTTGTTGAATATTTTGCAAATCCAACGCAATGTTATTACATAATTATATCATGCAAAATACACTTTGCATTCAAGTAAATAGGACAGCCAGCCAATATCTATTTTTTTAGTGTGTGTACATGTGCATGAACCCCAGTTATTGTACCTAAATGTCTCTCTCCTCTGACCCACAGGAGCGTTTTCCCAGTTTGGGCCCCTATTCTTTGGCAGCAATACGGTCGCTGTCGAAAAATAATTCACTAACCCTTTTCTAATGTGCTGGTGCTGTTACAAAGCTTTGGTTAGGTTTACGCACGGTGACAACCTGTCTAGATTCAGGGAAAAACTATGGTTCTGCTTAAAACAGGCCATAGAGGCTGCCCCCTAAGGTTATTGACCATCGTCATGCCTGCAACAACACGTGGTTGAGGTTATCGAACAGTTTGTCATGGAAAAAAGAAACAACATTGGAAAAGGAAAACAAACAGTAGTCCCCCTGTTAAAGTACAAAATATTGTCAAGCAGTCCATCCGCCCTGACCTTCTCCCAATGCACCGCTTCATCACTTCAATCAAAACTTGTTGTTTGGGGGCATCTGTTGGAAAGAGTTATGATGTCTCACATGACAGCTACGTTTCACTGAACAATAAAACTCTGGCTCGCGAGTAAGCTGATTACACGAACAATTCATATGGTTCTGTTTTTTACACGTGCACAGTCTTCATTTAGAAGGGCCCTTTGTCCAAATGTATTTTGAACTGCTGTATTATCATTCTGTGTTCACACGGAGCATAATCAGGTCTCTACTGTGTAGTGCTCTGTGTGAGAGGGTCAATTGGGGCCCAACATCAAGCTATTGCCCCAGGGCCCCTTAGGAGTTGAATCCAGCCATGCACCGACTCATCATTGGACTCTCATTCTAGCATATTCTGTTATTTCATACTGACCCCCGACAAAACCTGGTATTCTGTGTTTATAGATGTATAACAGACTAACTGACAGTGTCATTAGAGGGAGGTTTCCAATGTGTGTAAATATATAGATTTTCATGGTTGTAGGATTCCATCAATTGGAAACATCATACAATTGTTACATTATATTACATAATTTGACATGTTCCTCCCACATGCATTAAACTAATATAGTATATTTGTTATCTTAAGGCTACATCCACTGAGTTTTAGTTTTAAAATGCATCACTTTTGTTACTTTTTTATTTTGCGTCCCCAATCCTGCAGTATTTTGAAGGCCCTAATGACTTTGGTTTGACGGTTGTATTTCAGTCTGAATGGACAAAAATTGAGATGTCTGGAAAAAATGATGCAGACACCTGCCACCCACAAACCCATAGATCAGAAAGATTTTGAATCATTGATTGGATCTTTCCACATGTATGTGTTAGTTAAAACTATTTCAAAACAAAAAACATCTCCATCCAAATGAGCATTTTAGCTTTATCTATCCCCAAATCTCCTTATACTTATGTTTTATCTTATATTATAAAACATAAGTATCTTATATTATTACTTATCTTTAGTCGAGGCCGATGCTGTTTGTTTTCGTTTGGAATAAGGTAATGTAATCTGAGCTTGAGTCCCCTAACTTAATTTATTATATTTTTGTTAAAAAATGAATAAAATGATATCAAGGCAAAACAAGCTGCAGCAACATTGTGCCAAAATTTCTGAATTGCACTATTTCAGACTTTTCATTTGGAAACTGCATTGACAAACCAGTGTAGTGACTCTATGGCTCGTTTCTCAGTGGAGGAACGCACATGTCCCTGTGTCTCTGTCTGATTGTTGTCATCTGATGGAGAAAAACACTGGATGTGTGTGTGTGAAGTCTTCATTAATCTGTCAAACCCACGCTCCCTCGGAGGAGCTGGACTACCAATCACAACTTTTCCTGAACCTGTTCCAAAATGTAACGGCTGGAAACTCAATCAGAAGAATACTTAGCGGTGGTCTGACAACACTGTGGATTTCCCCTGAAGTCTGAGTAATGAGCACCAGGTCCAGGCTGTATGGATGTGTAAATGTGCACGCTCAGTGTGTTTGATCTTCCCATATGGAAACGATCCGACCTCAAGTCGTCATCGTGATGATGATGGAAGGCAGTGTATACAGGCCTGTAATAATGTAAGTGGAGGTGGAGGACCAGGCCATAAATAAAGGCATGTTTGAATAGGATGTGGACTGTGTGTGTGTGTGTGTGTAGGCTAAGTGTGTATTGGAGGAGTGGTGGGGGTGTGAGGATTGAGGAGGGTGTGTGGGGAGTGTGTGTGTGTGTGGGGGGGAGACTTCCGAGTCAAGGCTTAAATGTTTGGCCTCGCGAACCGAGCGGTTTTATCAGTCTGGGTGCTGACAGAAGTGCACAGAGAGAAGAGAGTTGGTGAAGGAGGAGAAGGAAGAGGGGGAGAGGGGAGAGGAAAAGGACAGAGAAAAGTGTGCATGAAATAAAAGCGAATGGAAGTTACTAGCTTGTCTTTCTTTTTATCCCAATTTCTGATCAGTTAAAAGTTAACTAACATCTCACACTTCTATTTTCTCCTGAACTGAACCCTGTAGAAGTCTAGTAAGATCGACCCTATAACAACACCACTGAATCACAGCAGAACTCTTTCTTCACATTAAATGCAGGAAGCAACATTTTTATTAAATTTTTTTCTCATTTTTTATTTTTATGAATGTTCTTTTTTTTTTATAATCTGCACTGTGCGCATGCTTTTTACCCAAAAAGAGAAAAAGGATGACAACATAAAACAAACACCATCGATCAAATAACGAACTAAAACGACAATTAGAGTGTGTAAAAAAGAGACCCGACCCACTAAAATGGCATAAATAGGCAGTTTCATGTTGTTGGAAATTTCATTAATTGCTACGTCATCATCGTCATCAATCATCAATCATTACCATAACAACAACAACAACAACATATAAGTGAGAAGTACAGTAAAAAGTGCACCATCATCATTTTTAACTTAAAAACTATACAGCTGCCAAAGATAAAATTGTTAATGATAAACTTCTAACAATATAGAAATGTTTCCACGATAATTGTTCCACGAAGAAATGAAGCTATAATTTTTTATTTCTTTTTTCTTTGTTTTAAACACTAGAGTAGGCTTTGTTTGCTTGACTTGGATCGACCCCTCCCCTCTCGCCAATCAATTTTATCTTTTTTTATTTTTTTCAAGTTCGTGTTCTTGCTTCATTGCATCATTTTTTTCATCATCTACAGTCAGCAGACAGCGGCGCGGGGCCCCTGCAGTCCGTCCAGTTCACCAGCCGCCATTTTGGAAACACACGTTTCCTCCCGTGGAGTGGATCCTGGAGACGGCGGGGCAGTCCAGTGGCCTCAAGTAAGAATAAAACAACGACCCCAACCCACCCACCCTCACCCCTTCTTGTCCAACATTTACAACCTCATTGTCCCCCGTCTCTCTCCCCTTTTCACCCCATCCCCTGAAATCCACTATTTCTTTCCTCCCTACATTTGCTTGTGGGCTTTCTCGCAGCAATCCTCATTCACAGGGGCCTGTGGTCCCGCTGTGCCCGCCACCGCCACTGCCACTGCCACCGGGACCCCTCCTCCTCCACCTCCGCCTTCTCCACTTCCGCTTCCTCCACTTCCGTCCCCCTCGTGCAGTTCCTTCTCCCTCCTTTCCCGCTCCACGGCCTCCTGCTCACTCTTGCTGCTGGGGAACTTGTCCTTGTTGTTCTCTTTCTTCCACTTCATCCTCCTGTTCTGAAACCAGATCTTTACCTGCCTCTCTGTCAGTGCCAGTGCGTGGGACACCTCGATGCGGCGTTTCCGGGTCAGGTAGGGGTTGAACAGGAACTCCTTTTCCAGCTCCAAGGTCTGGTAGCGGCTGTAGGTCTGGCGGCCACGCCTCCGGCCCGCAGCTATAGTGGCAATTGGTGGGGAGAGGGGAGAAATTGACTGATTGAGTTATTGAAGAAAAATCAGCATTCTTATATTTCACATCTTCTCATGGTCATACTGGCTTTTACATATATAACCCACAGGGACAAATATCAAATATAGACAACCCAATGAATTATTTATGACAAAGCTTGTTATTTTGGGGTTTATAGCTAAATTGCTGCAATATCTAATCAATACTTTAGACCCACACCAATGTCTTCATGCATTTTGTTTTCTAAACAGGAGTGTGAAGGACTAAACATTTCCAGTTAAAATCACATTAAAGTACCAAATCCTCACATTTACGAGTCTCAAACAAAAGAGGATTTGGCATATTGCTTAGGAAACTGTGCAAATTAATAGTCAAATTTATTTCAATTGATGACTACCAACATAATAATTAAACACTAGAGATATAGTTTTTATTTGATGAAACAATTGTCAGAGCGTCACAATTACAAAACTGGAAACTTGTTGATTTGGTTTGGGGTTAATTTTACTGAATGGTGGATGAGCCTCCGCCATTTATTTTAGTTGATGTCTAGTTATTGATCACACGGAATGTGAATTAATTCCTTGGTTCATGGATGAGCTCAGTGAGAAACACATGAGCAATATATATCTTTATATATATATATATATATATATATATATATATATTATTCATGTGTGTGTGTGTGTGTGCACGTGAACTTCATGTTAATGTTTAAATTAAGTTAAAATTCAGTAAATGTGATGTAAAAACACAATTTGATCCTCATGTGAGTTTAATGTGCAGGAGTCCCATATACACACAAACACACACACACACACACCCGCACACACACATGATGCTATAAATACATAGTAAACATGTTTCCATGATTTTTACTCAAAAAGAAAAAAAGGATGACAGCATAAAATAAACACCATTGATCAAAGAACCAACTAAACCAATGACACATCAATTAGAGTGTGCAAAAAGGAGACCCGACCCACCTAAATGGCATAAATAGGCAGTTTCATGTTTTTCTAAACTTAATCAACTTCTAACAATATATAAATGCTTCCACGATAATTGTTCCACAAAGAAATTAAGCTATAATCTGTCTTTCATTTTTTGTTTGTTTTAAACACTAGAGTAGGCTTTGTTTGTTTGACTTGGATCGACCCCTCCCCTCCCCTCCTGCCAATCAATGAAATATATATATATTTTTTTCAAGTTCGTGTTCTTGTTTCATTGCATAATTGTTTTTCCTTTTTCTACAGTCAGCAGACAGCGGCGCGAGGCCCCTGCGGTCCGTCCATCTCACCAGCCGCCATTTTGGAGACTCGCGCTTTATACACGGATTGGATCCTGGAGACGGCGGGGGCACTCCAGTGGCCTCAAGTAAGAATAAAACAAGGCTCCCACCCTCACCCCTTCCTGTCCAACATTTACAATCTCATTGTCCCCCATCTCTCTCCCCTCTTCACCCCCTCGCCTGGAATCCACTATTCTTTTCCGCCCTGCACTTGCTTGTGGGTTCTTTCGCAGCAAACTTGATGGTTTGGTTTGGGGTTAATCGTGTTGAATGGTGGCAAAGGATGAGCCTCAAACATTTGTCACTGAATGACCATTCAATCATTCTTAAAACTCTCAGCAACAAAGAGAAATCCACCGAGCACTCACAGAAGTGCACATAAATATTTGATGCTATAAATACATCGTAAACACTTTTAAAGGGGAGAACCGATCCTAAGCGGTCTGCGATGAAGAACAAAGACTTCTCTTCAGAAATAGCACAGCGCAAACAATGAGGAGTGAATACGAAGACAATTGATGTCTGAAAACCAAACAGCTCATTTACTCTGCTCGCTCTTTGTTTTATGTTTCAGCTTTGAAAAGAACACAGGCACAGAGCTGCTACACAGAGACAATAATAATACCCAATACTTAATAAACACACGTGAGACAGGATATGACACACACAGGATAGGCATGGATGAATATGAGTTATGACTGTGAAAGCTGTGAAATAGTATGAACACGTAGGTGATCCTTACAAGTGGGCGACACTAGAATTAGGTGCTTATAATATCCTAAATTCTCAGACCTGTAGGTAATACTGAAAATATGAACAAATCTTAAGTAAAAAAAAAAATTACCTAAAAGTACTTCAGCATAAATAGGGAGAATAAAGGTGCATGACTGCCGACACATTCAGGATACTAGTGTAATTAATATTTATTTTTTGTTAGCGTAACCATTAAATAAAACCAGTGATGACAATGCATTGATATAAATAGGTGCGGTTTGTGCACGAGTGTAAAATGTATAATATATAATGCTAGGGCCAACACTGCAAAGGGAACACACTACAATCCATTAAAATTGGTGGAATTAAAATATTTCTGGTAAATTCAAGAAAACACTGTTTCTGGACCAGAGGGGAATTCTCTGCTGCTGTTTATTGCCTCGTGTAGTGATTTGCTGTTTGGAACAGACCTACACAAAGTATCTCTCTCTCTCTCCAGGACAGGGAAGTTTCTGGATCAAATTAAGGGCAGTGACTTTGATGGACACACATTTGTGGCTATAATCATATAGAAGTCCTGTATTTGATCGCATCATCTCATGTCATGAAGCCGGAGGCTAAACGGTGAAGCTCTCGTCAATCTCTGTTATATATAAGCTGCCACGGACTCCTGCCCTGCAGGATGGTCTCTACCTTTGAAAGAAAGTCTCTTGGTCTCATTAGATTTCCGCATAGTTTCCATCTATGGGCACAAAGCTGCTATTTATATAGAAGCAGGCAGAAGAAGGAGAAGACAAGGGAGTCTTTATGGAAATGCATGAACTTGTAAGTGATGTAAATGTCTTGTATGTGTTATCTGTCACGGGACTGGCGCCGTGATTTCGTGCTATAGAGACTAGAGGGAAGTCGACGCCACATTCACTGCTGTCACCAGCCATGAATTAAGGGAAATGGGAAACACTTTCCTGGATAAAATAACAGCACGGACGCTTTGATCCAAAGGGGTTTTTGACGGAGCAACATACACAGAGAATTTCACCCCCAACCCCGGCTGCATCACACCATCACACCTTGCCATAATATATCTTTGCTTATATGGATCAAACCGCTATTGGAGAAATAAATCCTTTTTTAATTTTTTATTATTTGACATTTTCCTCTGAAAACATGAGCTAAATTACTACACGTCGTTTTATTGTTTGAGAAAACGACACACGCCTTTGGGATTATGAGACATTTTTAATATGAAACCTTTACAAAGCCAATTAAATAAGCCCTAAACAAATGCATGGCAGTTGGCAGTTGACATTTTGGAGGGAGGAGAGACGAGGTTTCCAGTGGACAACAGAAGCCAGTGAGAGCCATGGCAAAAGACACTAATACTATTACTGACATGCATTAATTCTTTGGCCTAATCAGATTTTCATTCTGTTCTCTTTTCATGTTTAAGGTCGTACAGAGAAAAGGATCCATCAATATTTCCAACCACAGCGGTAAAAGTCGTAAAACGGGCTCATATTCAGTCTAAGTCGGATATTAAACCTCCAGCTTGGGGGCTCGGGAGTATTTCAAACCATATTCAGCGAGCAGGAGCCTCCTTCAGTGCTGGGGTTATAGCATAAAAGGTGTGGAGGTGTGGAGCCGGCGATATTCCTCTTTATAATACAAATTATGAAATGTGCCCCCTCATTAAAGGGAAATTTCCGAGGTAAACGTGATAACCCACCTCCGCCGCGCTGCTCCATCCTCCCGCTCCACTCATAAAAGCCTGCCCGCCTTTTTCTGCTATTATAACTAATAAATCCTTACACTGAGAAAGGACAATATCCCATTGAACCGAGCACGGGCTGTAACCCCTGTGTGCACCAAGCACCCTCGGACCGTACAGCTGTGCAGATTTGCACGGCTTGACTTGCCTGCCTCCCTGTTTAGGCTGGACTTTTTGGCCCCTGGATGAGCAGAGCTGCCTGCAGCCGGGGTCGGCCCGCCGTTAACTTAACCGGCTGAAAACCGCGAGCCTGATCAATGGAGTAATCACTAAAGAAGTGTGGCCCGTCGAATAGCTTGGAATGATTTGGAAAGCGAACACAGGGGAGCGCGGGGAGTCAAGTGCCAGGGAAATATAACAGAGGCTTTAAAGATGTAAATGATGACAATTTACAGGCGGCACGAGCAGGAAAGTGTCAGTGCAGACACACAAGTACCAATACACTGCTGGGAGCCGCTGAGCAGGAAACACTGCAGGAAAAAAGTACTTATATCTGAGAGCAGCAGCGCCTATAAAGTAAACTATATATTTTCCCACTGTTAGCTTAGCAGCTGTGTAAAGGGAAAGCAGGTGAACACAGACCTGCTTTTTAGTCTAATATATTAGATTTTCTCTTTTTTATGATCACAGCCATGAAGCCACAAAAGTACAAAAGTCTTGTATAGATCATAAGATTTCTGCAGTGCACTTCAAAATAAAATATAATAAAATAAAATGTACAGCCAAGAACATTAACAATAAACTCTCTCACTCACTCTCTCTCTCTCTCTCTCTCGCTCACACACACACACACACACCAGCACAACACAAGAGTTATGGGCTCAAACAAAATAGGCTACTATACATGTCAATCCATTGACTCTCTCTCTCTCTCTCTCTCTCTCTCTCTCTCTCTCTCTCTCTCTCTCTCTCTCTCTCTCTCTCTCTCTCTCTCTCTCTCTCTCTGTGTGTCCCTCTCGCTCGCTCCCATAATCAGTTTTATTGTAGTATTGCTTAAAGCCATCAACTATAAACCCTAGTTGCGTCCCTTTAATGCAAATCATTTCTAAAACCAACATTTTTTTAATCGTCCTGTGTGATTTATTATCCAAACGTCTTGAACCAATCGGGCCTGATCCATATTCCCAGGCTTTAGTGTGTGTGTCTGTGTACATACATGTGAGTATGTACACAGAGAGAACCACTAAGTGCTCACATGTAACACCCACACACAAGTCACAGAGGCAAAGCAGAACCACGCGCACACGACTCTGGGGATAATTTGGATATGTGAGTTCAGGGATCAGACCTGAGAGTTCACACCAGGCCTGTAGCCAGCTAGGAGGTCACCGAGGGCCAGACCTCTGTCAATTTTTAGAGCTAAAAATAAAATTTGACGTTAAATGTGCATGCTGAATCACATGCTTAATTCAAATTTGCTTTTTAGTGCCTGGTGTGTGTGTGTGTGTGTGTGTGTGTGTGTGTGTGTGTGTGTGTGTTTGTGTGCGTGGGAGTGTGAGAGAGCATTGTGAGGCAGGGTGCGAGCCCAGCATCTTGAATAAGCACTTCCCCTGAAAGCAGTTTGAATTACGCACTTTGGACAACAGCACTGAGGTGTCTTGTGTGTGAACTCTCAGGCAACGTAGCAGTCAGTTAGACAAAGCAATTATTGTCATGCCATCATCTGAAGGAAACTTTCAATACGGTGGCCTGGTCTAATGTCTGGAGTAAAGGCTATTGTATGAAACGTGAAAATGTTTATGCTACTCTGGCGTTCTGTGTGTGTGTGTGTGTGTGTGTGTGTGTGTGTGTGTGTGTGTGTGTGTGTGTGTGTGTGTGTGTGTGTGTGTGTCAGACAAACAGCCCTACTCAACTCTATATCTTCACCCTCTCTCACACACATTTGTTTTTCATGTCCTCACAGTTGAATGTTTAAACCTCACTTCACTATCATCGACTAAGTAGCAGTTTTACTTCGAAATTAAATATTTAAATATTTTTGGATTCTGAAAATTTTAATTAGGCAGAAGTAGATGCCATTTCAAAGATTTAAACACTATTAAACTTTTTGAGTTGAATTATCAATATTGCATACAACCTTTTAAAAGTGTTTTCACATTAAAAATACATTTTACGTATTTTAACATTAATTTCTAAGCTAAAATTATTTTATTTCCCTCATGGCCTTTAACCATAAAAATAAAAGACAAATGCCTATGAGCAGGTTTGGGATTTTGTCCTTTTAGGGGCAAGATACTGTTTCAAATAACTTTATCTTAATAATCATGCTTTAAACTGCATTAAGTATCGTACTGCTCTCCATAATGTTCTTCTGATTTATAATTCATTCAGACGGACTCATATAATCCACAGCAGCTTAAACTACCAACACATTGATATTAAATCTAATTTAACAATGTCTCATCCCCACATCAGGGCCGAGATGACTAAAAGGTTTAAACTAAATTAAATTAGATGCGTTTCTGACAAAGACGCGAATTGTATAACAGCGTCGTGAGGAAGAGGTGAGGAAGACTGGCTGCAATAAAAAAAGAATGGAGGAGGACGGAGAGGTGGAAAAGACAGACGGCTAAATTTACGCACATGTGGGTGAGTGCGTTTCCTTAAGATGATTGTGTTTTTTTGACATTTTCACATTTACAGTTCAAACTCTAATAAATTGTGTGTCCTCAAATAGAACTGAGCCTCCTATGTGTAAATCTTACGGCCCCGGTGCACACATCACACGCGAAGCTGCTAAATCTGACTGAAATGACCTGCTTTCCGTTTTATTATCCACACACACACACACACACACACACACTCTCTGTACACGCACGCGCTCACACACACGCACTGCTTGCTTCTTTAACCCTGTGGGGAACTGACCACCGTGTAGCCAAATAGTCCCGGAGACCACAGGCAAGTCGTAAAAGCAAAAAAAAAAAGGGCGAAAGAAAACAGTAAAAGTTTAACCCGAGTCAGAGAAAGAGAAAGAGAAAGAGAGAGAGAGAGCGAGCGAGAGAGAGAGAGCGAGCGAGAGAGAGAGAGAGAGAGAGAGAGCACTGTTTCTAAGTGAGTCTCCACCAAACTGCTCGTTCACATCTGCTCTGAGCTGCACATTCTCAAGGTTTTCCTCATGAAGTTCTCTCTCTTCTTTCACCATCTACCGTCTATTCTCTCCCTCTCTTTCTCTCTCTGTGAGCTATCTCTCCGTCGATTCTCTCCGTGCTATATGGCCGGGGCAGTTAAACCTTAAAGTCATTCACAAGTTTTGGTGCTGCCAATAAAACCATAAACCCGCTTTTGTCTCCCGCTTTGAACGCAGGAAGCGCTAAATGCCCTCCTTAAATTGCTGCTTTTAAAAGCACGTTTTCAACTTTCTCTGCCCCCCCCCTCTGCGCGTCTACATTTTCTATCTGCCCTGAGTGGAGGATCCCGGCGTGGACACGGACCATTCTGCTCGCTGAGCCTAGAACAAGGCAAAGGAGCAGAGGAAAACAAGCCCTGTAGTCGGTCACTCCGCTTCCTCACCTTGCGGCCTCATCCAGGGGAACAGCTGCGTCGGCGAGGGGCTCTGCTCGGTCCCCTCCGCGTCCTCGCCGCCGAGCCCCGGCGCGCCTCCCAGCTTGCAGTCGCTGTATTGGACCAGATCCGCGTCCTGGGCACCGAAAAGCGTCTGTCGCTGCAGGGCGTCGTATCCGTAGAAGTTGCCCGGCTCGCCGTGGCATGTGACCGCGCAGGGGCTCTGCTGGTACGGGTTGCTGGGCAGCGTGGAGGCGCTGTGGTGGTAGAAGTCCTGGATCTGCGGTGCGTGCTGGAAGGTGGCGCCGGAGCCCGGGCCGTACACCACGGTGGGCCGGCTGCCGGCCAGGTCCTGCGCGAAGCCGCACTCGTAGTAGTTCGGACGTAACGAGTCCCCGCTTTTATATTTAGAGAAGAGCGAGTTGACGAAATACGAACTCATCTTAGTTGTTGTTGTTTGTTGTTTCAGTTTGTGTTCGGCTCGGTAGAGTCACGGTGGGGCTGGAGGAGGCGACCGGCGGCTTTCACTTATGTTTTCTTTTTGTTTGTGTCGTGCGCTTCGAGGCAAAGGGACACCGACACACAGAGAGGGAGACTGGGAGAAAGTGAGGCAGGTCTGCCGCCGGTGTCGGTCACCGCCGCTGTGGTGATCCCCCCCCCTCACGGCCACAACAGACGCGCCGGTCGCGATGTGAGTAACGGTAACGGCAGGCAGCCAGCGCAGCCACAGCCACCACCAGCACCACAACAACAATAACAACAATCACACCGTTTCCATAAAATCTCCAGCGAGGAAACGGAAAAACAGGAGGAAGGAGGAGGAGAAGAAGAAGAAGGAGTAGAGGAGGAAAAGCTCGTGCGCATCACAATTCCGGTGTTCGCGCTGTAAGCGGGAGCCCTGTCGCGCTCTCAAACGGCTTTTCCGTGATTTACTCCTCCGCAAATGAGTTGTTTCATATTTTTTCTCCCTCTCCCTCCTCTCTCTCTCTCTCTCTCTCTCTCTCTCTCTCTCTCTCTCTCTCTCTCGCTCTCTCTCTCGCTCTCTTCTCCTCTCTCTGGCTTTCTCTGGCGCGCGCTCTCCCCCTTCTCTTTCTCTATCTCTCTCTCTCCTCCTGGCCCCGGTGTGTGTGTGTGGGTTTCAGGGATAATTTGCATCTATTATCAGCTCTTCATCCCATTGGCTTTTCCACGCACATAGACAAACGTGCACGAGCGCACACACACACACACACACACACACACACACACACACACACACACACATAGAGTCTATTACATTCCCTTCCTCTTCTTTTTCTATTTTTTTTTTTATTTTTTTACGCCTGTACCCACACGCGCCTGTACAACCTTAGATGATATTCTCCCGGCGTCGGCTCCAGGAGCTCCGTGCGCCTGTGATGAAGCGATGTGAGTGAAGAATGCAGAGGAAGAGAAGAATAAGAAAAAGAGAAAAGGATAGAGGAGGGGGGGGGGGGGCGGCAACATCGAGCGAGAAAGAGGGATGAATTGGAGGCTTAATGAGAGTTCTGCGACTTTGCGTCTGATCAAAATGTACACAAGCACACACACCATCTCCCTCCCGCTCTCATTAATTGCTCTTTCTCAATTTCTCTCCGCATCCTTAGAGGAGGGAGCGGGGCTGCGTGGGAATGAGGCCCCGAAAATGTCAGGGAACATGGTGTATAAAGGGGGAGTTGATGGGTGGAGGGGAGCGCGCTTCCTATTATAATTGGTATCGGCTCTAACAAGCACTGGCCTATAAACGTAATTGAGGTTTTAAAAAAAAAAAAATCAAAAATCAGTTGTGGGAGCATTTCCCACCTTCCATTCCACCCCTGCCTGCTGCATGCTGCTGGTCAGCTGTTGGCCCCTGCGCGCACGCTTTCCGATCATGGTAAACTTTTATAAATATGATGCCCATAAACACGTAAGGAGGACTAGGGAGGGTAATATCCCAGGACAAAGTGGCTGTAAACGCTTTAACAAACTATGAGGCTCCATAAAGCCGAGGGGCCGTGTTTGCTTGTTTACGTCCCCGCAGCAGAGAAACAAAAAGGGGGTTCTTTTACGATGCGCCCTTTGCGCGACCGGAGGCCGTAAACGCCTCATCCTTGGCCGGTATTTAATTGTCATTTTCGCCCTGTTTTCCATACGGCTGCGATCCTCCCTGTTGCAGCGGAGGTAGAGGGAGGGTTTTTCTAACGAGGGGTAAGTTGTGAGAAGGTTAAGCTCGGCCTTGTAGAACAGCCGGGGCTCGTAAAAAGCAAGATGGCCTGAAGTGCAGCGATTAGCCCAAAAAGACTCAACTGTGGGGTTGTTTCTTCCTTGAGAGAGACTCCATTTGCGTCCAGCCCGGGCCCTGGAACCTTCAGAGCACTCACACACGAAGAAAGGACGGTGTAGGCTCCCGTAGGCGCAGCAGCACAATCAGGAGATTCGTCTTTTCATTGGCGTAATATCATTTTTGGTTTTTAGAGCTACTGCGCGCTCACATCCGCCAAATAAAAAGATCATTACCCGAAATTAATTTATCAAATGATACAGCGCTGACAGAAGAGGCACAAATGTTGCCAGCAGCTGCTTGAATTGCACTCAGTGTTGTGGTAAATCAGCTGATTGTACGCGCGACTTTCTGACGAGTAATTGCCGCAGTATTTCTCCAATTTATGACTTAGAATATGATCTTATTGAAACTTTCCGCGCGCCGTGTTTCACACTTCCATGGTGGAGTTGTCTCACAGCGAGGTGTGAATTTGGCACCATCAGGACACTGGGTTTCGCCTCGCGCGTCTTCTTGCGTCATGTCCTGTGCGTGAAATCTAAACATTCTAGTACGGAGCTGATTTGAAGCAATGTACATAAAGGCCTCTGTGTATATTAAATGCATTTTTCATGCTTTTCCCGAGGGAGAAAATGATCTCGCACCAGAGCAGGAACACAACCCTCACACATCCGTGTCACCCGCACAAGCCTGCATATAGTCTGCTAAGTATAGAGCCACAAAACGTTAAGGGTGCGTGCGTCCTCGGTGTGATTCCTGGGCCAGAAAAAATAAACATTTCCTGGCAATCTATACATTTCCTGCACGCCTGCAGGTTCTTATTTTCCAAGGCCTCAACCCTTCCTCTTCATCCCCTGCGTGTGGAAACGACCTGAAACCGCCTCGAGTGTCAGGATGTTCTGCAGCAACGTCCAAAAGGGGCCTCGTCGCCTCGGTTCTCCTTAAAAAGCACCACCTTTTAAAACACATTAAGAAGAGGAATAGGGCGAGTTTGACCCCCTTAGAGAAGACCCCCTGCCATGCGTGTCCTCCGTGAGAGCGAGCGAAGCCTCGGGCGAGCCCTGCTTCAGCGGTGGAGCAAGGGCGCCATCAAGCGGTGGCTTCCAGTAAGGCCACTGGCTGAGGAAGTGGGGGGTGGCGTCGGCTCGGACTTGGCGACCCTGTGGTTATTTAAGTCCGCACATAAAGCTAAATACGCTGTTTTAAAATGAAACGATGAGTTTTAATTTGAGGCTGGATCGTGAGTGTTGGTTTGGGATCGGTGGGAGTGAGTGGAAGCTACAGGTCTGTTACAGGGAAGTGTCTGACTGGAAATGGGATGTGACAATAATCCAAACTCTTCCTCATCCTGATGCATTTAATGAGCTTTAAACTGTATGTGTTGTTTTCCTGAGCTGTGGGTTACACTCCGAGCGAACCTGTGGACAAAGAAGGGAACCTCCTCGTATATATTTACCTCACACGGTGGTAAATAAAACTAACAGCATAAATAAAATAAACATCTACGTTTATAATAGTTAAAAGCTCAGTCTGCGCTTTTGTGTGTAACTTGTAAATACACAGTGCTAACAATGCTATTACTTTAATGCGTTTATAGCCTATTACACTGTGTCAATATGACTATTCAGTGGGCTATAAACATTATAGTGAGAAGTGTTCATTTACTTATGGCCTGTTTTTCTTTTGTTTTTAAATCATTTTAAAGCCATAGTCTATTAGTTAAATAGTCAACTAACTGTCAGTGTGAATAGCAACAATTTACAACAGCAAACCAGACAATTTCCTTTAGCATTTCATAGCATTTCCTTTATTTGTCTTAATATTTAAGTATTGTTTTGGGTAGAATAGAATCGAATCGAATCGAATAGAACCTTAGTTTTGTATATTAGCCTTAATATAGAAAGCAGGCTACCAAAATAATCACATTTTATTTACCAAATCTAATTATTTCCCTTATAAAAAGAAAATTATGCCAAAAATAAAATCCAGTTAATCATATATTATGAGTACAATATAATACAAACATAAATATATAAGGATTATTTTTTTGCAGCAGCGTCATCGCGTATATGTGTAAATACAAGTTGCTTATATTTACGTTTGTAAGGAAAAATTTAAAATAATAAAAATACTAGGCCTGTTAATACAAATGCAAAACTACTGGGCTACTAAATATTTCAACAATATAATTAGTTTGGGGTATTTTGGTATAAAAATAATTTTACTGACTCAATTTGTATAGCTTAGGGCTGCTTGAGGAATGTTTCTGAAAATTTGCCACATTCAACAAACAAAAACAGAGAGCACGTGAATTAAGTGTGTCACTGACTGTGAAAGTGCACTTCAACCCACACGAATCCGTTTTGTTACCACACGATCGTTACTTGCGTGTGTGAGTGTGCGGTGTGTGTGTGTGTGTGTGTGTGTGTGTGTGTGTGTGTGTGTGTGTGTGTGTGTGTGTGTGTGTGTGTGTGTGTGTGTGTGTGTGTGTGTGTGTGTGTGTGTGTGCGTGTGTGTGGCTATAAACCGTCTGTAAAAAGCTCAGTTTCACCTCGTGCGGATCTATGAGCCCCTGTCTAGCGTAACGGTAAAAACGCAGAAAGAAAATAGCGCGAGATTTAACTTAAATTTAACTGCAGACAAGAATCCTGGAGGATAAAGACAGTTTCGAGGTTCCTCCGTGTTTCAGCGGAGGGTTCGCCATCATCTGGACACGCTGAGCAGCACCAGCGGGCCCTCTGTGCCCTCCAGGCCGGAGAAGACGCCTGGTCTGCTGTCTTGGTGGGGTTTTTTTTGGAGGAGGAGGATTTCAGGGATCCGGGTGTGAGGATGCATCCGAGCGGGACAAAGAGGGGTCCTGGACTGGAGACAACACACACAACAGCTCTGCAAAACTGCCCCTATAGAGCCAAACGGCTGCGGAACCATAAAACTCCCAACGCTGAAAAGAAGAGGAGGAGGAGGAGGAAAGAGGAAGGAAGCAGACGTGTCATGTGTCGCGCACAATATAAAATGTCACAACCCCTCACTCAAAATTTCTCTCATATTTCCTGCACTTTCATTTTCTTCTGTGAGTGTGATTCCGTGTCGTCCCGTGGCCCCTCCATCACTCCTCCATCTGAAGCCCTGCACTAATATTTGCGCTCTCCCTGCGTGTCCAGCTCCATCACTCCCATTAAATCCTCCAAATAAATTAGAGCAGGGGATCCTGAAACTTTTCCTCTAATATTTCCTCTCTGTGTATCTTTCCCCGACCCCCCTCTCCCCCCCGTTCTCTCGACGTGTTTGCTTTACAGCCGTTTAGTTCTTAACCTTCAGAAATTTATACGCTATAAACTTTTATTGCCGTCATATTCTTTTATTGCGCCGCACCGCACTGAATCCTCTTCCTCTCCGCTCTCCTCTCCTTTTCCCTCTTCCTCTTCGTTGTTTTTACAACAGTCGGCGGCGGCTTCTTTCAACCCCGCACGCATCCGCTCCCGCATCCCTCATCGCCCCCCCCCCCACCCACCCACCATCCCCCACCTCCACTCCTCTTCTCTCTTCTTTTTTTTTTGCAGCCGTGAGCTCAGACACCCGGTGCGTGCGGCACATCCTGCTCCTCTCTGCTGTTTGTTTCCTTGAAAAACACCAAGTGTGCAAAACAACTGACGTGAGAAAGACGAAGAAGAGGAGGAGGGGGGAAAGCTGCTGGTGCTTTATTCGCCCAAAGGGAGAAATGCTATCACGTTTTTTTTTCTTTCTCTTTTTCTTTTTCAAATAAAACAAACTAACGCAACAAACCCCGGCGGCCTGTCTGCTCAAGTCCACTTGCGGTTTCACAATTGCAGGAGAAATAAATGCGGGGAGCCTCATATCTCCTGCGAAGCTCCGCCGGGCGAGCCGCTGCAAGAAATCAAGCGCCTGTGAGATTTGTGGCTGCAGGAGCGCAGCCACTGTGAATGCAGATGGATGTGAATCATTTGGAAGAAACGGAGCGATCGGTTGTGCAGCTACGCGCCGCCGCCTTAACCGTTTTCAAAGTAATGGGCCAACAGGGGCGAAGCTCAGCCCAGACAAATAACACGACGCTGTCTGTCTGCGACAAGTGCAAATATATCCTCTGCTAAATTATTATTTTTTATCACACACAAAATAAAATATTATTATTTGGTATTTTCCCATTTAACATTTCAAAATAACATCCCATTTTTTATTCTGTCTCTCATATAGCTTACAACTTAAATTAATTTATTATGAAATATGATCGATATTATAGATCACAAACCTGTGCAATATTATTAGAACAAATATTGTCAAAATGAGTTTGACAATAAAAGATCCAGTTACTAGCTTTTCCAGAGTTTCTTTCCTTAATCCCTCAATGCAATTTAATGGCTCTGCTGGAAATAAAGTTATAAGTGAATTTACAGTTAAGACAAAAAAAATTTGAAGCGACGTTTATAATCTTTTTGAACTGCTAAACTCAATTTGTAACATATGTAATTAATGTATAATTATTATTATTAGCCTGTAATATAGCCTATAAACTTTATTTATGTACATACTGTATATTTAATAATAATAATAATAACTATTATTATTATTATTATTATTAATATTATTATTATTATTATAATCACTGCACAGCCAGAATAAGGCTATAACAGGTACAAACAGTTATATTTTCTGTATTTCATGTTATTATTTTTTATTATAGTTTATTATAGTGATTATTATGCCCAGTCCGAGACAGCTGTTACAGGTACTATTACATATTTTGTATTTCATATTATTATTATTATTTTGTTGTTGTTGTTATTATTACTAGCCAGTCCAAGGCAGGAACAGGTACAAACTGTTTTATTTTTGTATTTCATATTATTATTATTATGATTATTATTCCTGCCCTGTCAGAGGCAGCTGTAACATGTGCAGACCTGCCAGCAGCATTTGGCTTGCTGTCCAACTGTTAATGAGTCCAGAATGGCTGATGTGATCTGATCCATACAGCCGTTAGTATCAGCGGGACCATAACTCTCTTTGAGAAAATTTATGAATATGAATGATATTCTCTGCCGCTTGATGAATTATAGAAGTGGTGCTGTGTAAAACAGCTCATTCAGTGCGGCGGACAGGGGAGAGCCCGCTGCACTCTAACATCAACCCCAGAGTGTGTCAGCCACAGTTATTATCTGTGGACTCAGTTTTAATATGAGAGGATAAACTGAAGACATATTGGATTGGCCACATTTGCCTGGGCTGAAATATGAATTTTGCCAGCGGCGGCACGTGGTTGGTCTTGTGCAGCCCATTTAATTTTTTTAAATATCACTGAAAGGATGAGACCTGCACCTTCTTCGGCTGCACAACTAAATCACTGTGCAATGAGCCAATCTGGGTTTTTCCATTGCCTCACAGTCGGGATATCCTTACAGAGAAAAGGGTGATGGGAGTTGGGGGAGAAGGGGGGGGGGGGGGTTCAGCAACACAACCTCCGACAACTGACTCCAGAGCAGCGATTTGCAATTTCCAGGAATGTTATTGGAAACAGACTGATCCGGACTTCTGTTGGTCCAAGCTGCAGATCATATTACAGCCAGATGATGACTTTTGATTTCTCATGTATGGTGTCCTTAAAGAGAGCAACTGGGACCTGAAGAAAGGCTCTTGTTAAACTACTTATTCTCATTTGTATGCACAGAATGTGTCCGGCAGATGATTTGTTGCGACCACGGTTGCCTAGTTACCAATCTAACTCATCTTCCTGTACAGAGAAAATGTTTGTGTGGGTATAAAACATTCTCCAGCTGTTTCTTGGACTTGCCCACTCTTGCAACATGTAGAAATACAACCACCTCTCACTTTGCCCATAATAACAGTAGTGCTGCTCCTGTTTCCCCTGCTCCCTCAGATGTGACCATGCCGTCCCCCATGGTGTTCCTCTGCTTCCATAAGTGCACATATATATAACCTGACGTCGGTGTGAGGCTCCTGCTTGCAGCCCTCTCCTCGCCTCCTTCCCCGGGACGGCGGGTTGAGGCTGTGGGCAGGCCTTGCCGTAGAGAGCTTTGCAGGGCTTCTGGATTTAATGAAGCTCCAGCCCTGCTAGACCTTAGAGAAGTATCACAATCATCTGCCGCAATTCCACAGATGGTTTATGGGACGGCTTTGTTGGGGCCTGAGCCCAGATCTGCTTAAATCCTGAGGCCTCATTGGTTGAGGCCCAGCACAGCAGGGTGAAGGAGAGAGGCTGTGCAGAGACTTTGTTTGCTGTCAGGTTTCTACCTCTATGCACGAAGGCTGCTTTCTCTGTCTTTTATGACTCACGGTGCTGCGGCTTCACATACTGTTACTGAAATAATGATCTCACTTTGTTTTAACCTCACCTGCCACATGAAGTATTACAAGCTAAACTAATCAGTGGGTTTCTAAGAAGCAGATAAAAAACACATTTTTTTTTTATGTTTATCAGTCGTGACTCTGTATCTGCTGCAGGAACAGTTACTATGGTTTAGAAACACTTCAGTGTCAACTGCCACAACCCCACATGTATCCATAACAACATAAATAGTTATTTAATGATGGACCATATAACGTATTCATGTTATGATTTATTACAAAAATTGCAGGTGGATGATTTGTACAGTTACAACACAACATGAAGTTGTATTTATTGTCTAATCATACATTATATACACAGACTTATTAACTATTTATTAACTAATTACAAATGCTTGATAGTTGGTGTAATAATTGCTGATTATTTTCTATATTTGTTACTCCATAGTGTGTTCCAAGCTATTTGTGTGTGAACTGCTGATGAATTCTTAACAGGGATGTTAAAGTTAAGTGCTACACAGACAGATGCCCGTGCCACTGCTAAAGCACCTATTAATCCAGCTTGTACTGCTACTCCTGCTGCTGACAATGCTTGATTTTTAACAGGAGCTGGGCTGCGCTGATATCGCAAAATTTACCACAAGTCTTGCAACCTGGGCCCGGAGCGACACTATACCACTGCAGATACTCTCTCAATATATAAACTCACACATCCTTACAGTTACGCAGGCTTTAGGCTGCATTCACGTCTTTGCAAACAAATCATTCTCGGAGAAGAAATAAATTCAAGATGGAGACATAGATAATAATATAGTGGTAAACCATTTATTAAAAAATGTAACACCAAATTGACAACAAATAACTTGTGTGTGTGTGGACATGTGACCTCAACGATTGTAGCTGCAACCCTGCATACAGCAATGACTAATGATACTAATGTGTCACCTATCTCCTGTTATGCTTGTATTCTTTTTTTTGTTGAGTCTTTTCATCTGTTTTGTTAAAATGAACGTGCTCATGGTGAATCCTCTGGAGAATCTCCTGTTGTCATTAGCTAAATTTTTTAATAAATGCTTTTTGTCCGCCCTTGCACATCTTGTATTCCGTTGCACTGCTGTCCTGCACAGTTGAGCCCTATTTGCACATGGCAGTTATGTTGTTAATTGTATGTCTATCTGTGTAAGCACTCTGAGCGCAAACACACCGGAGTCAAACTCCTAGTATGTGTACACATGGCAAATAAAGCTGATTCTGATTTGGACATTATCCGGATGTTTTTACCAGGAGGCTGGCAGGAGAGACTCTGGAGAATGTCGGACATTTGTTCTCACACCCAGCCCCTCCGGAGAATGTCATCCGGAGACCAGCGCATGTCTGAGAGCAGCTTTGTGTGCATACTCAACGATGTTAATCTGCAGTGTCAAGCAGACACTAACGCTTCTGTACCTCGCAGCTCTGCAGTCTGGGCTTCATGCGTGGACAGTAGCGACAACAGAAAAGGAAAGGGGGGAACTTGTTACAACTTGTGCGGCTCCAACTTTATTTATTAACTGCATTATCATAAATGGCTGCGTGTCATGTGAGAAGCCAGAGAGGAAATACAGACCCTCGCAGACTCTGTGTCTATCACAGTCATTTGGTGCAGAGACAAACACAGGAACCTCAGCGCCTTCAAAAGCCCCTAATGGACGGATGACGACGCATCTAATGAATGCACTCATCATCTGTGTGTGTGTGTGCGTGTGTGCGTGTGTGCGTGTGTGTGTGTGTGTGTGTGTGTGTGTGTGCGGGAGAGGGGGGGTGGTGTTTAGGGGTTTATGACAGTCTTTTGGTGTGGCAGCCAAACAGACGCCCCTCTCCTTTCAGCATCAGTGTGCAACTGGAATGAGACACATCTTTTAAACACATGCTGGCTCGTCCCGGTCTCCTCCTCGTCTCTTCCCAGAGACCAACTTCAATTTGGAGAAGCTTGAAGAGAAGAAACTAGAAGGAAAGCCCCCCCCCCCCCCCCCCCCCCCCCCCCCCCCCCCCCCCCCATGGCGACCACATTGACACCAGAGGTCCCTCCATACAGGACGTGGTGTAAATGTTCGATTTCGGTAATAAATCACGAATGCCCCATCCATACTTTTCTTTAATTTGCCGTGAGAAGCAGCGACACATTGAAATGACGCACTGTGGTACTGTAAAGTCAGCTCTTTAATAGGAATCCAGCATCAGCAGTGCCATGGCACAAAGAAACGAGAGACAACAACACAGAGGAAAGAAGAGAGAGAGAAAACATACAAGAGAGGGACTGGGACATCTCACATGGAGGAGAGGGTCAGAGTGACTGGCGTTCTCCTGCTCGTTCATAAAGCCTCCGCTGCGGCCACATGGCTTAGATTTGTCTCATTAAAAAGCAGAGGGAAAATTAAAAAAAAAGCTGCGTCCATATTTATCATGAATAGAAAAGAAAACTCCAGGAGCTTTGCGAGTAAATAGTGAGAGAGAGAGAGAGAGAGAGAGAGAGAGAGAGAGAGAGAGAGAGAGAGAGAGAGAGAGAGAGAGAGCAGGTAGAAACAGGTTCAGTAATGGAAATAAAAAAATGGCTTCATCGGGGCTCCACTAGCATCGTTGGTGATAAACAAACCAAACAGGCAGAGCTCATCAGACTGACTTGGGAACAGATCATCCAGACAGTCGGCACAACAACATGGGGAACACAAACAGAACCTAAAGGACACGTGACAAAAAAAGAGAGAAATCATCTGTATATCACAGTAAGATAAGATGCCTCGTCCCAACAAGACAAAACAGCATATTGAACTCATTCCATTAAGAAAGACGAGGTTACTAACATTATATACAATAAATTAGGAACATTTCCTACCAAAAACTTCTACTAACTCGTTTTTAAATTTCCCATAAACATCCCCCTCCCACAGATGTAACACACAAAGAGCTAAACGAGGACATACGTCTTAAAAACGACTTGAGGCATGCGAAGAAATGTGTAAACATTTTTTTACTCCTAAACAGAGGATTTGATGCCGCTCATCGAGGAAAATGTTCCGCGTGTAAAACTGATTATAGACCCGTTCGCTTCTGCTGCTGGTAAATGAAAGTGGTGTCTCACACATACACACACACACACACACACACAAACACACACACACTCACACACACACCTCGCTGTAAACGCTGTAAAGCCAATGTGTTGTTTATGATCCGCCCATAAAACTGCCATCCGACGCACTTTAACTGCGCCGACACTTCACATAACGCCGCGGCGGCCGCTCGGCCTTCCAGCACGGCCTCTGCTCCACTGTCACATCTGCGACCGACTCAACGTCTGACCACGTAATACTCCGAGATAATTACACGAGGAGACCGGTGATAATAAATCCTGTGATATAATTTCGTAACAAACCTCTTTAGAAAAAATGAAATGAAACCAAATTAAAAACAGGAGTTCAGTAAATGTGTGCGCACGTTTCGCTCTGTCTCCGGGTTTGCGCCATGAAACCGTCGTGACTGTATAGATTTTTTTTTAATTGTTTTCCTGAAATGAGAGAGAGAGAACTGCCTTGCATAGCAGGTAATACACAATATATCATATTGTATGTATAAAAATAGAGCTGATTCTTTCTTAAAATGCTATGAATAAAGACAGTGCCAGAGAAGTTAAGGACTCGTTTTGCCACGTGCGCACATGGACTTTGTGCGCACTAGAATCTGAAATGAACATTTAGAAAATATTTACAGCAAAATCCTTAATAATAATAATAATAATAATAATAATAATAATAATAATAATAATAATAATAATAATAATAATAATAATAATAATAATACTGTATGGAAGATTTGTTCGGCTGACCGGTCTATCGTTAAGGTGACGATGTCTGACATTGTTCTGTGCCAAATTACCCAGAATCCTACAATTCAATAAAAAGCGAGCAAACTGTTTCTTCGTTATTTATCGTGTAATTCAGGTCAGTGTAGCACATGATTGGGGCCACGTTCACCTCAATACATCTGACTTGGATTCACCCGAACCCAGTCTTGCAAGGAGCCAAAATCTAAAGACTGATATGCGCGATTAAAATAATAAAACAAGATTTTTAAAAAAAAAGAAAAAAAAAGAACAATCTGTAGCGCTGTGCTGTCTCCACCCAGATACACCCTGTCGGCTAGAGGCTGATGTGACGCGTAAAGGACAATAATCGATAGCCGATATGGGTCGAGGCGAAGGCGGCGGTGGACGCATAAAGCATCCGGAAAGGTAGCTGAAGGGAGGGGGATCTAAAATATCGACAGCAGTCTAATCGCATCCCCGGTTGCTGAGTCGGGCTGATCACGGCTGCCACCCTCTTGACTACCGACCCTCCTCCTCCTCCTCCTCCTCCTCCTCCTCCTCCGGGGTGTGCTCATTACTTAGGCCGACAAGCGGGAAACAGACGGCGGCTCGCTGACTGTATCAACGCCGACCATCGGGCGCTTTCCAATCAAACTCGGCCGTCAATGAGATAAACAAGAGGAGAAGGAAAAGAAAAGTGTGTGTGTGTGTGTGTGTGTGTGTGTGTGTGTGTGTGTGTGTGTGTACCCCCCCCACCCTTGCTTATTAATGGTCATGTGAAACCCTGGTTTCAGCACCTTCGCGCGCCTCCGGTGTCAGCGACGGGACAATAAATAACCAATAAGAGGAAGAGTAGTGCTTGAGGCAAGAAAAAGAACTCCGCCTGTGCTGTATCTGCCGCCCGTCCACCACACACACACACACGCACACACCAACACACGCACACAACTTCAACCCCCACCCCCGCTCCAGACTGCTGGCGCATCACTATAAGCGGTTTGCTGCTTTCTTTCCTTTAATAATGCAGCCAATTATCAGAGTCTAATTAATAGCATAATATTAAACTATGGATATGCAGGAGCCACAAAGCTACCTCTTTATATAAAAACTGTTTTACATGGAGTCCAAGCCATTTCACAAGGGGAATGTCCATGATGAAGAAGTGATGTTGGTCTGGATGTTGCTGGAGCACTAACACAAATTCAGAGAAGTCCAAAGTCTTAAGTTTCAGCCCCTTTCTGTCTTTCCCGTCCTGGAAGTTAAGACGTCTGTGTTAATGTGGCCGAGTCCTCGCCCCATGTTAGGGATCAATTGAGCAATTGATCAGTTGTACATTAGAAACAGTGGGTCTGTGGGAGCATGCTACGTTTGCAGTTCTCGGAAAGGCCATTTCGTGTTGTTGACTCTATAGCTTTATGTTGAACAGACCGCATGAGTGTGCGTGAATGTGCTACGGAATCATAGACTGTATGTAAAGATGGACGACGCGTCTCCACTTTCATTGTACAAAAAGCAAGCTGAAATATCTCGAAGACGGGTGCCGCCATCTTGCACTCTTCCCGCCATTTGGAGAAATGTCTGTGCAGTAGTGATCGTGTAGTGAAGTACATCCGTGTGATAAGAACTACCCAACATGACAGAAACCATCTTTGAGAAAACAAAATGTACGTGTACTTTGACTCTTTAGTTTGGTCCATGCCCCATCCACTAACAAGGAGGATTCAGGTTTTATGACCAATACTGCAGTCAGCCACTAGGGGTGATCAAGATTTTTTGGGTTCACTTTTGTGGAGCTGTCGTGTTGCCCATCTTTATTCACAGTCTATGGTCGGGAATGTGTTGTGAGGCAGCTCCGCTAGTCCTTGGGCTGCTCCTTGCTCTGTTTCTTCATTTTCATCCTCCGGTTCTGGAACCAGATCTTCACCTGCCGTTCCGTCAGGTTGAGTGCGCGCGCCACCTCATGCCGCCGGTCCCGCGTGAGGTACATGTTGAACAGGAACTCCTTCTCCAGCTCCAGAGTCTGGTATTTGGTGTACGGGCATCGCTTCTTCCTGGAGGAGCGAGCATGTAGCCAGTTGGCCGAGGGGTCAGCTGGAGGAAGAGAAGAAGGAAAAGAGACAAGAAATTTATTATAAACCAAGAATAAATCCACATATGCTTCCTATTTGTGTGTCAGACAGCATTAAAAAGGACAGAGCCAAGCAAAAAAAACGCTCCCTCGAAGATCAAAACAACAGATCTCCGTGTGTAAAAGTTACGGAACCTTGTGTAGCAAGGCTTTTTCTCAAACGCCTGAATCTGCGATTGACACTTTGATGCGTAAACTGGGTTTATGGTGACAGGGGGGTGCAGCTCTAACACAACTGGACAGCACATGAAAGACAAACGGCCTGTTCCATCCAACGTGCAGAAAACACAGTGGACAGATGTAATTGTCTGGATGAAAAAAAACAGCACTAGGAGAACAGACAACAGCCTGATCCCAATCATTAAAAATAAAGCAATAAGTCATTGCAGAAACATATTAATGTATGGTAATAGAAGGTGGGGATTCGGTTTGAGGGTGACCTTCAGGAAAAGATGAGAAGATGCTGCAATCACTGGGTCAGTGAAGATGTTCGGAGCATTATGAGAAAAGAAAGAAAAATGAGAGCCCCCGCATGATGACAGCAAACACATCAGGGAAGATGTTTGACAGGCCCGATACGTTTTCCTCCTCCTCCTCCTCTTTCTGTTTGCGTGAGAATGATAATCACATTGCAGCTCAGCGCGCTGTCACTGCGTCACTTCTGATTGCTGCTAAATTAATAAGTGCTGGCAGATTTACGACCCTGCCGGGGTTAGAGGAAAAATATTTCTTGTGTTCATCCTTCGCCATTCATTACGCGTGTATAAGATGCAGTGCGACTCCGACTCCGGTCACACAGTAGACTGCACTGAACCCTGTCTGAGCACAAACACATGCATCGACTTATGAACCCTGCAAGGTTTTGCATGCGGCGTCGGAGGTGTTGTGGTGGAATGAAGGATCTGTGTTGGCGCCCAGCTCCATCCTGCCCCCTTCAGAGTCTTCAATGCTCTTGTGATGGGGAAAACGGGACAGAAATATTTTCTTTCATTGTGGAAACGCGTCTGAAATAGTAAATAACAGGCTTTCAAATGTGCCGCTCTTCATTTTTTTAAATGAGAGAAAATTGCTTCGTCCTTTTTTTCCAAATCTCCTGTGTGCCAGGCCACTCCTAAACCCCCCTACACACACGCACACACACACGCACACACATACACACACACACACACACACACACACACACACACACACACACACACACACACACACACACACACACACACACACACACACACACACACACACACCACCCCTCTTTACAGCTTTCAGACCAATGTAATTAGCAGAGACTTCATGTTTGGGAGGCATGGGTCTGGTTTGGGGCTGAGAGCTATCGACATTTACCCTCTGCAAAGCAGCAGGCATCTCAGCTATGAGGCAGCTCGCTGTGAGCCTTACAGCACTGAGGGCTCTTTGGAGGACAATTCAACGATTTAAAAGAAAACATCTCTCTGCTCATTTTGACTATATATCAACCCATTTAACATTGCTATACCTGCAGGTATTGCCTGGTTTTAGTAGCTCAGCCTTTCTGAACAGTGCAGCACAAAGATATAAGTCATTATTAATCTAAAGATGAGATGTTTCCATTTTAAAACACACTCAGGGACAGAGAGAGAGAGGCGAGAGGTGGTTCTGGTTGATTTCCACTTTTACATCTTCTAAATAAAACCTTTAACCATATAAGCAATCATTCCATGTGGTTTGGTCAGACTCTTCCTCCCATCAATCCCACTCAATCATAGGTCTGTAATGCCAGCACAATCTCCCACCAGCTCAAGTCTGTATATTATATATTCATATAACCTATATATAGGATCGAAATGAAATAAAATTAAATATAGATTAAAATTTGAGCTTTCTCAATAAAGGTGACTATTTCTTGAAATATAGACTGAAGAGCTAAAGAAAAAGCAAACTGTGTTATAAAAATATAAAGAGCCTCAATGACAGCAGGGAAAGCACAAACCCAGACCACACTGGAACCATTTTCTTAAAAGTTGCTGTTTCTTTTTTTGTCTTTTATCGCTGACAACCGTCTCAGTCAGCAGTACAATGTCAATCTGGCGCAAGACACAAGTGTGACTTCCAGAGGAGATTCCAGTCGGGATGTATTGGAGACAATAAAAGGTTGGTATAAGAAGAGTCACAGTTGTTGTTATACCGAGGCCTTCCCGAGGCGGTGGGAGCCCGACTGAATGAAACACAGCAGACAAGTAGTCTAACCATCACAGTCAATACTGGAATATGTCATCTAAATCAGTCTGTGCTCCATCAAGGTCTAAAAGCTTCTCCTTGTTGCTGTGTGACCAGAAAAAAACATAAATAAAGACGAGAGGGGGAGATTTAACCTTACAGCCAGGAGCAGATCAGCTCTGCATGGCATAGTGTTATACTGGAAATGTTCTGTTCTTATGATAAATGTTGCCACAGTCCTCAGGACTAAAATGGCAGAACAGATGATCTTATCACTCATCACAAGTGTGATCTTCAGCACCTTTTGACGCCATGCAGTCAGGATTTGAGGTGGTGTGTCGCTCCCTGAGGAGCCAGGCTTTTCCCTAACTGATGCTGGGTGGAGGCTTCGTCTGTCTTCAATTTCACTGGTAATAATTCACTGCGATGACAATCATGCATGCTGTAATGCTAAGGCAACTCGCACAACTGCATATGACATTTGAAACAATGTCCTCTTTCTCCCAGTTAGACACAAAGATCTGTTTTGTGCGGCACCATGAGCAGAAGCAGTATTAATTGACGTTAGAGTAGATTCTGCTCTGGACTTAAATGTTGGACAAGGAAATGTGCAGCTTGGAATTTTTATGTATTATCAATTCCAATGGGAAACGAAACAAATTGGATTTGTAGTTACAACGTTTATATACATGAGCCACCATTAAAAGCAAAGTAAGTAAGATGAATTAATGCATCAAAATTAAATGTTTATTTTACATTTAAAGTAATTGAAATGTATCAAATAATAAGCCAAAAATATATTTTTGACTCAAAACGTTTAAGATTTTACTATAATCATGATTTGGACTGAATAGAAAATGCATTTTCTTTTTGTTTGTCAAATGTCTGAACACATTAGGCGGAATTTGCATTTTCTTTTTCCTGGCAGCACTTAACAAAATTACACAGAGGAAGGTGTTGGCTCCACTGAAACGTTGCTGCAAGGCTATTTCCTGGTTATGGCAATGTACTACAAATGTAATTGCACTGTTTCTATTGAATTAACCATTATTACTTCTGTTATTATGATTTCGGTCCATGGTTCAGTGACAGAGAGTAAGGCCTGTTTGGAAGCATCAGCATAAAGCGTTTGTCCTCTAGGCTTGATAAAAAGTAGTCAATGAGCTTGTGGACACATCGTGACCCAGACTAAACCCTGGACCTGATTCGTCACAGCCAACAATTCATAACAAAATCAAATTTAGGTGAAAATTGCACAAGAAGTCATCATTAGATATTTACATTCATTAATACAGAATGTAGTGCAAAAAAAAGTCCAATTAGAAGTAAAGGAATGTGATTAATAAACTCAACTCAAATATACTGGTTTGCTCAAACACACATGCTGTGTCTGCCCAACCCCGCCCCATGAATGTGAATGAATTTATGAGAGCTGTCTGACCCACATGACGATAATGATTTGTACTTTTTGGGTGTTTTTTAAGGCCAAGAGGATTTTTTTGGAAGCACTTCTGACTGTTTACTGGTGTAAACAGAGACTTTGTTGTAATGGCTCAAAGTTTGGAATTCAACTGTTGGGGGCTAAAATGGCTGCCAATGATGTGCATCACATCACCCAGCCTATGTCAGCCCCTGACGAGAAAAAAAACCCCGCCCCCCACAGCTGAGTTAGTCAGCAGCCATCGTCAGTAAATACGTCCTTAATACCCCCTGGAATCAATTTCCTCCCACATGGCCAGCATGTAGAGGATCGATTTCATCTCAGAACAAAATAATGCCTGGTAAAGGGGTGAGCGGAGGCCGGAGCGTGGGGCGTGGGGTGGGGTGGGGATGTGCAGCGCCTTTGTCACACAGTAAAGTGGGTGCTTTGAATCCCCTGGGTGTACAATCACCTCCAAGACCATCCATTACCCTCGAAGCTGTGTGGCAGCCGTGGCTGTCACCAGGGTGACGAGCCAGTTGTGGGGTGGTGAGGGGTGATGCTGGACGGCGTACACTTTTTTTTTTCTCAAGGGGTGGCAGGACAGTAAGGGGGGTGCCGTAAAGAAAGAATGTAGGTGTTGGTGCAGCTTGTGCAGATGTAACCTGAAGCCCTGGCCTGCACACCAGTAAGAAGGCACATGGATGAAAAGATTGATATTCCTGTAAAGCTGCCTGTTATAGCCCTGCAGCACGACATGTTCTGTTGTTGGCCTATTGTGCCTTTTTCCTGTGTTTGTGTGTGTGTGTGTGTGTGTGTGTGTGTGTGTGTGTGTGTGTGTGTGTGTGTGTGTGTGTGTGTGTGTGTGTGTGTGTGTGTGTGTGTGTGTGACAGAGAGAGACCACGGTGATGAATGCATGGAAACAGTGACCGAAACGGCTACAAGACTAATACCACATCCCATCTCTTTCTCTCGCTCTTTCTCGCTCCCTTTGCAATTTCACCCTAATAGTTCCAGAAACTGACCCCACATATATCCCAAAGGCACGTTATTACATTTCCTGAAGTCGTATTTTACTCCTCCCCCCAGCTCCCCCCCACCCACTTCCACCCTTACAACCAATCTCACCCAGCCACCACCAGCAACACACCAATTAATGTGGGTTGTTCACCTGGCATTATAACTTAATAAACTTCAGGGGTAATAACTTTCTCTCTCTGCCCCGGCAGCAGCAGCAACACAAAGACTGAAGTGTAACCTTGTAGTTTATTCTGGATGGCTGCCCAGCACCAGTGACACAAAGGGAATCTGTAGCTGGAAGCCGGCTTAAACTGGATGTGATATTTTTAAAGGTAGTAATCTACTGGTGTTATTCACACCGCATTTATTTGGTTACCCAATAAGACTCAAGGAATCAAGGTTAACGTTTTTTGGGGGAAATGCTTCTTTACTTTTTTGCTAAGATTTAGATACCAAAACATGCCATTTCTACATTTTGATTGTTGTGAGAATGAAACTAAATAAATAAAATGCCTTAATTGGTGCTAGTGGGTGGATTTGATTACCTTTAGTAAGAGCTAGGTTACATGTTTCCTCCTGTTTCCGGTCTTTATGCTATAAACTACTTTAAGTTAGATAGCCTACAATGTCCTACTCTGCAAGAAGTTAACCTTAACCTAAACAAAACTGGTATACCTTTAAAGATTCAGTGTGTAGGATTTAGTGCCATCTAGTGGAGAAGTGACTTATTACCCCTCCTTCAAGCAATGTAAGAGAAAAGCCACAGTGGCCTTTGGGAAACAAAATATGCAGAAGGCCCCCTTGAGAGCCAGTGTTTGATTTATCGGATCCGGGCTAATATGGAAACATGGCGTTGCAACATGGAACACTCTGCTAAAGAAGACCTAGTATAAAGGGCTAATTCTAAGGTAGTAAAAACACGACTAATTTTAGTTTACACCAATGAAAACACGATTGTGTATATTATATTCCACATCTGATACATCCCCCTAAATCTTACACACTGGACCTTTAACCAAAAAGCTGTTAGGCTAAGTTATTTATCATTTAAAAAAGATATGGACTTTTGTTACATATGTTTAGATCAAATTTATCAATCAGTCTATTTCAAAACAGAATTCTTTCACAGGGTGTGGGCCATTGCAACACGAAGCCATATATCCTAACACAGCCAATTACAAACAATCACATACAGAGCCAAATGGGTTTTTCCAACCACCCTCCCTTAATGGTGACGCACTGTAAATACGACTGGTCTGGTAACACAAGAGGCGTCTCAACCGAGGCCTCGCTCAGCGATTTGTATTGAAGTGATGGTGTTAGTCGGCACAAGAGAGAAATGTGTCCACGTGTTTTCATCCATGTAGTTTTCAAAATGGCTGCCGGCAATGCGAACAATAGAAATAGCATTTTCAAATTGATCCAGTAAAGGAGACTGGTTTGAACGGAGTGTGTTTCACTTGCAGCCAGACTGGCACATACTGGTGGAAAGTCTAATAATTCAGACTGGAGGCTGATGGGCTCCATCCAGCCCTTAACCAGCCCTCTCCTCTGATGGATAGCTCACTCAGTTGCTGTAATAAGGTGACTGAGAGTGTTTATGTATGCATGTGTGTCTGAGAGGAAAACAGGGAGAGACAAATGTGTGTCTGTGTGTGTGTGTGTCTTTGTGCCAGTCCAGCAATAAAGTGTGCATTTGGATGTGTGTGAATGTTTACAATTTGTGTTTCTTCTTCTGAAGGCCAATATGGGGGAAGGGTGTGTGTGTGTGTGGGGGGGGGGGGTACTCCCTTCTTCTCCTTTCCTCGTGCACGCACACACACTACCAACGCACACTGATCAAACGGTCACGCGCTCATACACATGGATCACACTCCTGTGGCAGACCTGGAGATTTATCCGGCGGGATTAGCGGGAGGGGAACAAAGCCCGTTCACATGCAACCTCTCTTCATGAAAATACAAGAAATGAAATTTAAAGAAAAATAATAAATTAATGGATTTTCCTGTTCCACCCAGAAATAAGTCAGGGGACTTTGGAAAAGTGGTTCAGACTGAGCCAAGCGCGCCGGCGCATGCATGATGGATTAAATGTTGTTGTTAGTGCGAGTGATGGTAGAAAAACAGAGCAAATCCGTGTTACTGGCCCAACGCTCCATGGCCTTATATCAGGATGATTGCGACTCCATGACAGGTAAAATATTATTATTATCTTTGCAGGGTGAGCTGATGATTAAAACAGCAACTCACAGGCAACTGTACGAGATGAGTGCGGCCTATAATAACATGGAGTTGTGGAATATAAATATTCAGCCAGCGATGGTTTGAATAAATATGATTAAACTTTTAAGGGTGAGACACAGTGGTTTCTTAATGTTAATTTGCAATAATAGAGTAAATGTCAGTCTTCACAAAACAATATGCTAATTTCCTTTAACTCCTCTTGTGAAGGGAAGTCAAAGCTTAAATCTTTTGTCCTCGGCCCATGTGCTCACTGCTACAAGCCGGAGACCATCAGAAGATCCTGTGTGCATGTGTTCGTGCTTTCAGAGTCCAGACTGACGCTCCTCTCACATGTGCGCGGCGCCGAGTCCCGCACGGCAGAGTCGGTCCACGCACGCCGCGGCACTCTGACTTATGGTGCGTCTGCTCTATAGAGAGCCAATGTCTCCTGCTCCGCGGCTCCGAGCCGCCGGGCCAGTGATGGACGACCTGACTCCTTTTATGGTTTTTATGATTTTTTTATGATTTTTAAAGGAGCACGGGGGCGCGTATGTGAATGACATATACAGAGGATCATTTCAGTTGATGGACAGAGAGGAGGCGCAGGCGCAATGAGCTGTTTTATCCCTGTTGTTATTATTATGTTTACAACTAGAGAAAAGTTCCGTTTCAGTTGAGCAGAAATGTGACAGTGCGCGCACATACGCGTCCACGCATGCACAAAGGGAAATTATTGAGAGTTGTTGGCTGAAGAATTAGTATCAGAGCCAAGCAGAATATCAACTATTCAATGTGGTGCCTTAAGAAACAGAGGATGACTGAGCCCGTCCATGTTCCTTTGGACTGGTCTTATTGTTGCACACGGACACGACGAGCATTAAAACGTACTGGAGCGGAGACACAAGAGCATGCGTGCTGTGCACGGGCATAAACTGCGTGAAATAAAGATACTAAGATCTACTTTGGTCCAAATTATTAATTATAATAATGAATCTAACGCATCAGCCGCTTGTTCCTTTTTCAAACGAGGCAGGAGTGCGCATGTCCCGGCAATTAACTCCAGCAACAACCTGGAGCCTCCACAAACCCAGCAACGTTCTCTGCTGTCACACAGAGAGGTCTGATGATGAAGATGAAGAGCAGCAGAGCAGAAAACACAGAAAAAAGATCTGAATATTATAATTATTCCCCCCCCCCTCCACTTTCCTTATTTAGTTTTTTCTACTGAGCACCTGCTGTTAAATAACGTCCCTTCTGAGTTGCTCACTCCCACTTAAAAAGCGTTCAGGGGGACCTCTATCATTTTCCCCCTTTTATAATCCTCTCTAATAATATGTTGTTTAGTCCATGAAGCCACTTTATGTGTTGGCTTTGGGCTGTTGCCAGGTAATCCACTCTAACGACCCCTGAGTGCCTGGACATACTCTCACAGTATCATGTGCGGATTAAGTAACAGCATCAACAGCATCACCTAACACACATATCATGTTCAGTTTTGTGGAGATGGTTTGGGCTGATATTCCCACTGTGGCATTTTTAAATCTTGATCACTCTTTTTTTTTTTTAGAATAACTACATCTCGCAAGTTGATCATGTAGGTTTGCCAACCACTTGCTGACTGCTGCTCGTGTTATAAATAATAAATCTGGAAATTGTGCAAAGCGGAGGGTTTGGGGTAACGTCACAGAAAAGTCTGCAGTTATGGAGCATCGCTGTGTGGTAATCTGTTCCACAGGAGCCCGCTGGTAAAACACGGATGATACGAGCCAAATATCCCAGTAAGCGCAGAGAGCAGAAGGTGGGGGCACTTTGGCTCTCCGGCTCTTTGTTCTTGTTTTATGGCGGCATTAAAAGCATTTACAATCTCCCACTCCCCGCTCTCTCTCTCTCTCGCTCTCTGGCGCGCTATTTCCTGCTTTAATAACTTACTTTGATCCAGGCCGTCTTTGTCCTCACTCCCTTCACAAATGTCCTTATTTTCCTCGAACCGTCCTCCCGGGATGGCGGCTGGATGGAGGCTCAGCTCGCGCGCAGCCGTGGAAGTTGACTCCAGGATGTACGTGGTGGTCTCGTGCTGGTGCTGCCCGCCGATTTTGGCCGCGATCTCCCCGCCGAGGTGGGCGAGCTGCGGCTCCAGCTTGACCTGCCCCGTCTGCCCCTGGCCCGGGACGGACTCGGGGCCGCGCGGCGCGCAGTCAAGCCACGACCGTAGGTACCGAGTGTCCGCGGCGGGCACGTGCTGGGCTGGGATGTACGGGTGGTAGACGGTGGGGAGGCCACTGGCACCGTGGTGCGGACTGAAAGGGCTCCAGGACGGCGAGAAGACCGGGGGTTTCGGCTGGAAGCTGCAGGATGGGTACGGATCTGGATGGGGATGCTCCGGGTGCGCAGCGCCTCCAGGCTGCCTCCCGCCCGCAGCTGCTGCGGAGCTGGAGCCGGAGTACTGGACGCTGGGGAAGCGAGTCGGGGCTGAGAGTTCATCGCTCTCGTGACTTATGATGGAGTCCACGTAATAGTTGCTCAAAGTCCCAGAAATGGACATTCTCGGACATTATCTGCGCAACGCTGCGAGTTCACTAAACAGAGAACAAGAAGAGGGACATGACGAGATTTTCTCTCTTCCCCTCTCTTTCTCTTCCTCTGTTCTGTCCTTCGCTGGCTCCCTCCCTCCCTCCCTCTCTCTCTCTCTCTCTCTCTCTCTCTGTCTCGCTGTCTCTCTCCTCTAGCCCCCTTCCTTCCCAACAACTTGCTCACTATAGTGAAACAAAGTGCTACAGCCTAGTCTCGCACAGTGCAGGGGGGTAGCGTGCGTGTGCGTGTGTGTGTGTGTGTGGGTTGGGGAGGTGGGGGGGATGTCGGGACAGAGCGCAAGGCGCAAACTGATTGGCCGGACCTTTTCTTCGAGCCTGATAAAGCGTCAATGGAGCGTAAATCAACCCTGGTAGTTGGCCTTTCTCCCTCTCCCCCCCCCCCCCCTCTCTCTTTAATAGATTGCTCCTCTTCTAAATAAATTGTCTTGTTTATATGCAATATGCAAAAAGGACAGTTCTTCTGTATGGAGTCTGTGTATCTATGGCTGCTGTCAAGCTACAATTATATAAAACCGTACATGCGTAGTCTAGACACCAGGCCTGTGAGCGGAGCGCAGACAATGGCGGACAATTACGTAACGTTGGCACTTTATTTATTTATTTGTTTATTATTGATTTGCTGAATCAAAATAGACGCGCGTCCATTTCGGTGTGAAGCGCATTGCTACTGCGCATCCATTCTTGTTCAACTGCGCACAAGCGATCACTTAAATCAATCCCGACATCGGGGAGTCTGCATTTAAAACAGCATTAGTGTGACGGCCAATAGTGTTACACTTGAGTCGTGCCAACTGCAGAGAGATGCTCTATCTATCTATCTATCCCAGAGAGGATGGATGGAGGGATTCACACCTACGTTAAAGTATTTACCCGCTTCCTAAATCTGCTCCGAAGGTTTACCCTGACACTGTTTTACTGGCAGATTAAGAGTCATTTTTGTTAACGAGCGCCATTAAATCGAGTCCTGCCTGGTTATGCCCCTTGTCTTAACTGCGCAAACTACTTCAACTACTTTTTTGGGGTCCGTTTAATACCATAATAAAATCCTACACGAGGGCGGTTGCTTTGGTTTTATAGGCCTGATATATGGCCAGTGGTTGTGCGGACCGTAAACGCGACTGAGGCTGCTGCAGCTCGGGTAAAGGGCGCTTCTCACTCAGCGAGAGAACACGACACGGGCCGGAGTTCGAGGCTGAGGTGGAACAGGAGATCACCCGGCTCCGCGGGTCTGAGTCGGAGCTTCCGGCGCTGTCCACTCTTACAGCAGCGGATGACGGATACTAACAAACTGGTTTTCAATGAGCAGCAGCAGACACGGACTGGATGTGGGTCCAGACACCTCATGTTGACCTTCATCAAAGTCACCGGGATTGTAAGTGTTTATATTTCTTCATAATAATCACAGACGTGGAGTCTTAGAGTCTTTGGGGAAGTCGGGCTGCTGGCCGGGGCTATAAATCCCAGCCCTGCGTAGCACTCGGTTATTTACGACAAATAAATATGAACTACGCATTGCTTATAGGGTCTAACGCCTTTATTTATGGGGATGGCTATAACCGGGCGTTCGGGTCTGCAGGGGAGAAATGATGAGTCCGAGCGGAGACAGACTGAGCGGCTGGTTTCCATTCATCAGCAACAAAACCAAACCAAACCAAGAGTCCTTTAAACACCCAGGAGCCACCTGAAAGGACCCAACTCCAGCTCAGCACGGACATCCCCTTTGGATCAGACTGGACCAGAGACGACGAGACTGAAACGTACAGTCATGTGAGGATGACGTGTCAGATGCGTGATCGTAGGGTTCGTGCGTAAAGGAGCGGCTGGACCTTCTGGATGCGGCCTGGATCATTTGTTTGAATGGAAACCTAATTATCGATAGTGTAGAGTTTTGTGTTTTATTGAATATTGTGCAAACTCAATTTAGTGACGAAACACAACCCTCCCCCGTCCTGGATATCTTGCAATATTCAAAATAGTAACGGAGCTTGTTTTCCAACAACACGTCCCAAAGCAGTTGGCAGGGTTTCCGACGTGTTTCGGCAGAAACAGACTTTGTTTTCCAGTTAGAGATGCTCGGGATATTTTTTTGCCGAAATGGCCTCTCCTCAGACCGCAGGCTGCTGGAATTAAATTTTTTTTTTTCGTAGGGCCTCCGCCCTGCAGGCTGGGCTGCCAACCAGACAGCGCGTTAATTGGAGACACTGGTGCTGTACAAAACGAAAAGGAAAAAAATAAACCTTGAAGACGTTATCTGCAGCCGCATTCATTTTCTACAGTCGCCCTCACTGTCTTAACAGAAGTGACTTTGACAAATAACTCTCTGCACTCTCATATAGGCGACACACAATCACGTTAAAATGTATGCATATTAGTAGTATTATTCCCTTAACACTGTACTTTTAATGTATAGTCAAAATACTCTTCTATTAGACATTTCGCAGAGGAATCTGGCCAGTTGAAGATTATTTATTGTCAAAAACTGTGGATTACTTCCGCTGCCAGTAATCAGTAATATAGTAACTTAGGTTACAGCCTCGTTACTTCACTCTGAGCCGCTTTTTAACTGTTTTTATCAGAAAATAAATTACGATCTAAAGCATTTGGGTTAAATTACACACCAAACTCTCAGTTAATACCAATCTGATATTTTAGGTTAATTTATATATAATTACTGTGACCTTTCGACTAATGGCGTTTAATTTTTAGAAGCTGCCAGTAAAATCATTTACTGTTCAATACAAGCCACGTGTCCTCTCTCCTTTTAGAGAACAGAATTTGATAATAATTCCACGAGTGAAAGAAGTCCCTCGTCAGTTCAAGATTTCAGAGCTGCGCAGTGTTTTCTGCAAAAGATTTAAAATAACAAAGAGGACGAGCTGCTGATTTGGAATACACACAAGTGAAATACCAGGCGGCAATTTAGTTTTACCCGGAGCCTTTATTTCCACCAACAGACCTGCTTTTAGAAAGCATAAATTTAGACGGTATTTTTAATTACACTTTAGGCACATCCACGGGGGTAATTTTGTTTTGAAAGTGAAATATTGTCCATGAGCGGTCTTGGGATGCAGACACGCTCTGTTCCAAAATTCTCATCATCACAGTTTAACATTTTATTTTAGGTTTATTTAGCTATGTTATGTTTTTTTCTTATTGTCTGCTATTGTTGTAGGGAAATTGTGAAACAGAGTTGACTTTCAAGAAAAGGTAACATTAACACAAGCTGCTTATATATTAAAGCAGCTTAAATAATAAGGTGATGTTATTTTAGCAGCTTTGATATATAGGCAGCTTGTGTTTATGGGTAGATTTAGTTCGATCAGAAATTAAAAGAAACACAAATTTCCTTTTAACAGAACTTTTATTCATATATTTAGTGAGTCAAGTCCAGATCCATTTAAACACAGCTATAAAGTCAAATACTGTAGGTTCTGTGGCCGAGGGTTAGGGTTTAATCAACTTCAAACACTCCACTATTCAATGTGAACATTTAAATTTCATCAGGCTATTTTTTATTTTTTTATTTCCATTAATTACATCAGTGCTGGGAACAATCATAGTCAGAGGCTTCAAAGCTAAATAAAAATACTACGTATATTTTATTTATTTAGGTATTTAAAATTATAGTTGTTTTTTTAAAAGGTCTCGTTCAGTTGGTAAATGAATTACAGTCTATATTTAATTTAATGTAATACTCAAATTTCTTATTTTTAGCTTTAAAAATGTATTGTCTACAGCGTGTCAGACATAAATAAATAAAGTGATCAGATCAAGATTGATTATACATCAGGAAAATATGCTTAAACATTCATTCTAACATTCTTCAAATTCAACACACACTTTGTTGTGATGTGTAGGCACAACACGCACTGTGAAATAAATCACTAAACAGCATCATTTGTAAAAACTGACTTCAGCTTTCTATTTTGATGACAAAGCCTCAGTAGATCCCTAACAATAATGGCAACTGAACATGATAACGCCTTTGATTGATACAAGCTATATATTTTAATAACAGCCATTGCCTGGCCCTCATAGATCATGTAGAGCATCACATTTCTCAGCTGAAAATCTTGAGGAGGCTCTAGGCATTCTCCCCGAGCCTCTTTACAGCTCAGATGGTGAAGTTGTCTTTGTAAACCGAGTCAGGAGAGAGTTATAAACTGACTGTCCATGACAGCAGGGAAAGTGAAATGTATCATGATGTTCTCTCAGCAGCAACAACAACTGCCCTGAGACACCGCTTACTGCAGCTGCTAGGCTCTCTCTCTCTCTCTCTCTCTCTCTCTCTCTCTCTCTCTCTCTCTCTCACTCTCTCTCTCTCTCTCTCTGTGTGTGTGTGTATATTTAGTATATGTATTTAGTATATGTATGTGTGTATATGTATACATGTCACGATCTTGCTTCAGCAAAAAATGAATTCACAGAGTTAATTCAAATCTTAATTATGAACCTTTTATTTAGGAGGACGTCTCTGTTATGTTATTAGATATAAAGGTAGCAGCTGGACGTGTGTCACATACTGTATATGCTAGTTACGTTAGTTAATAAATTCATGGCTCGGCTCCAGAACTGGACGTTTGAGCCACTGATCAGTTCATTCATTTTTTTTAAGAGGGGGGATAAATATGCTGAGTGTTCCCACAGTGCTGACTTTAATGTCCCCTGGATGTCTGAGTTATTATCCATCTTGAGCTAATTAAAATAGACTATAAGTTTTACCATGACCACTCCTTCACGATTACACCAGAATAGTCATATGACACAGGCAGGGTAAGATAATAGAATTACAGAGCTTACATTCTATCTATATATATATTACATCATAAGTAACATTATACATCCTGCATGAATCAGAATTTTTGTCCTTTTTCTATTTGTTATTCTATTTACTGCTATTCCTTTGTCTTCCGACTGCATGTCTCACATGACTATTCTGGTCTGATCATGTTGGAGTGATCATGGTGTGTGTGTGTGTGTGTGTGTGTGTGTGTGTGTGTGTGTGTGTGTGTGTGTGTGTGTGTGTGTGTGTGTGTGTGTGTGTGTGTGCGTGTGTGTGTGTGTGTGTGTGTGTAATTTCAATATAGACACAGAAATTATATTCACATGGTCTAGTGTGTGTAAGTATATGTAGGCCCAGGAAGTGTGTGTGTGTGTGTGTGTGTGTGTCTGTGTGTCTGTGTCTGTGTGTGTCTGTGTGTGTGTGTGTGTGTGTGTGTGTGTGTGTGTCCAAAGGTGCATACATGGTCAGGAGACTCTGCCTCCTTTATTTGCCCTCCTCATTATTAAAAAAGACTGGAGCAGTATGTTTAGCTTAAAAAAACACATGTGGAGTTAGGTTAGTTACTTCATGTGTACATCAGGCCACAGTTGCCCTTAAGTCTGCGTAGGTACAGAATGCTGAACTACATTAAAGGTTAATGGGTCATATAAACACTAACATTACACTATACATTATATCTAACATTTATCACTATGTACAGGTTCCTTATAGGGACATTATTACCCCACTGTATCCTGCTTCACTGTAAATTGCCGACAAGGACTTCCGCAAATAAATAAACAATTTAGAACTATCAGACTTTTGTGGACTTAATGTTTGTTCTTTGTTTTGTATTTCTTCTCTTCTAATTCAGTTTGGGATCATTCCGAGCATTAAAACCCGTGAAGCCGTTGTAATTAGCGGGCCGCTCCGTTTCAAGGGTTTAAAATGCGATTTCATCCTGAGTCACTTCTGCTGCTTAATGGAACATTAGAGCATTTTAAACTAACACTTCATCTGCTGGCCTACTAGACTGTATATTAATTCTGCAATGTCTGCCACAATACTAAACTTTGATTTATAATCTGCTTCTTCATTTACCGTGAAGTTACTAACGGAGAAGTTTATTTAAGGACCCATTTGGTTTGGTTTATGCTTTTGTTAAAGGGTGCATACGGCAGTTTTATCCTCTTCAGTGGGACTGAAGAGTTTTACTGCTCAGGTCCTCCATTTCCTGTTTTGCACACTTGCTGTTGGGGCCCCTATTGATCCCACACATCCAGGCTTTTGTGGAATGTGTATGCACGCTGGTGTCTCTGAGGTCCCATTAAGTACAGTGCAAACAGCAGACTTACTACAGAGAAACGGTGCCAATGTTCTTGTGCCGGAACCAGGATGATCTCTGGATTTCTGTTATTACTGTTATTACTGTTATTAGAATCACCAAAACCACTGACATTCAATCAACCACAGAAGCAATTAAGGAGGTTTTGGTTTTCAGGAAATGTTGCATTTCTCACAGATCCTTAAAATTGTAACACTTACAGACTTATCGACTAGTTCATATCTCTTTCATCAGAGGCATACAATCTTCACTATATTTACAGTCTATTTATTTATTAATGCACAGTTTATTTGTGATGCAGCATAGAGCCACTGATAAAAAAGTAATTTACCCAAACAGTTTTATTCCAATTTATCTAAACCTTTTGTGACTGCTACAACAGCCACAAAAAGGCAGTGTAGTTAATGCACAAATATTTCTTCACCTTAACATTTATTTACATTTCCCTTTTAAGCAAAACAAAATTAATCCTGGGTATTTTGAATTGAAATCCAAACTCATACAGTTGTAGCAGAATGTTTGCTTAAATTATTCTTAACCGGTAAAATAAAGGATACTGGCTTATTTGGGAAAAAATGTTAGAGAAGCATCGCCATCATGGCTGCAATTTAAAATCTCAGTGACAACTTCCAGCGTGAGATGTGTTGTGAATATGTGATGCATCCATTCATCCTGCTGACAAAGCTTTGATCCTTTTCAGCAGGGACACAAGGAAGAGAGAAGCTGGTGGGAGGGATGTTCATCCATACTGGCCAATCAGAGGCAAGCTAAGATGCAAGCCAAGCACATTTCACTGTGTTTTACGACTGGAAGAAAATAGTCAATATGAAAAGAAGTAGTGGCTATGGTGTGTCAGTACTGACACCCAATGCTAAGGGTGCATACATCCATATAGGGGGAGCAGTGAAGGAGTTGCAGCCTTTTTTTAGATACAGTCACTTACGTTTAGAACAATGCTTCATTCCAATGGTTAGAGACGTACAGACAAGGTGGTCAATGAGGTTTTAGGTTCAAACTCTAGAAAGGTTTTGCCAAGTTAGTTAACTAACCTCAGCCTAACTGCTCATTTGCTCAGTGTTGAAGGCCAGTGAAGTAAAGTGTCTGCAGAGCATTGACTTCAGACAGTCACTGACAGTTGTGGAACGTTTCCAAGTATATACACTTTTACACTAGACCTCTTAAATATAATCCCAGTGTATAAATTGAACCCACATATTTGTTTTCAGAGGTAATCATTGTATCTTTCCATCTGCTACATTTAGGTAGGTAGGGTATTTGCACCTACGTTGCTGTATATAATATAACTTGTTGATGAGCTTATAAAATCTGATTCTTTGCAATTGGTTCATTTAACATTGTATGAAGATTCAAAAATAGTTTCAACCTTGAGGGAATGTCTTCAAATTTGGTAAAAACAGTCACTCAAGGATCAACTGATTTTATTTTGGTGGTTGAAGGTCAAAGATCAAGGTCACTGTGACCTCACAAAGCACATTTTTTGCCTTGTGAACGCCAATGTTCACATTGACCAATATGAATTTTGAAAAAAATATGAAGACAGAAACTGCACGGGTTGGCAGACATACTACATCAGTGTGGTAATTCTAGTCTCTTCTCGTACGGGGACATTTTGACACTGTGGGACTTCTTCTTCACTAAAGGGTCTGAATAAACCGCAGGGTTTCTATTATAAATTTGTAGAAATCTAGCCCAAGCTGAGATCAGCATCACGGTTGTACACTCACACTTGACAAAGCTGCTTCAGAGCCACAGAAGAGAAAATAGAGCTGTTTTGATGATCTGACTATGACTCTGTATACTCTGTACAAGTTCACTAAAAGCCATGTGTTTGTTGTTTCAAGTTGCCGGGTTACTCTCGGTCCCTTAAATGTTTGAAGTACTTGGTCATCTCTAATGTAATTGAATCAAAGTTGAAAATCTGAACTGTTTTTAACAATTTGAATGTGTGACTATCAAATAAAACTGCAATGTGATGTTACTGAGTCCCACCAGGAATTCAACATTTCGGGGGGGAGAGGTTGTTGCGGACTTAAGTGTCTGATTTCATGCTAGATTTTTAGAAACATTGTGATGCACAATGTGATGTTTTTATGTAGTTTTTGCAGGAGCAAGTGAAAACTACAGAAGCAGGTGTAATTCCCTAGTATAAAGTCTTCAGACAATGTTTAGACAAATAAAATGTCTAAACATGTTGGTACTTCTATCTTAGTGAAGGTACTTATTGACATAATGCATTCCCCAGCCCCTTACCCTCTAACCCTGAACCCTAATACCAAGTCTTAATCCTCAAACAGCCCATTGAAAAAGTGAGGACCGGTCAAAATGTCCTCACTTTCCAAAAATGTTCTCACTCTGTAGGGTCTATGCTTGAGATGGTCCTCACAAAGATATAAGTACAGGAACACAAACACGCAGACACACACACAAACCCACAAAACCACAGACACACACACACAAACCGACAAACCCACACACACACACACACACACACACACACACACACACACACACACACACACACACACACACACACACACACACACACACACTTCTATCACATTGTGATTTACGTCTCCACTAACCGTGCACATTTGATCTAACTCACCTTGATGCTTTCAGCACTTGCAGTAGATCCGGATGCTGCAGCTTCTGTGATTTGTCGTGTCTGTTGCCCACATGTTTCAGACATTCTTCGGGTGCGCTTTAAGTTTACGTTTGTTTTATTCAAAAATGGACAATGCACTTTAATTAACATATAGGTATTTGAGTTCATCATGTAAATCTGCCAGATTGAGCCATGCAGGCCAATTTACATCTGCAGTCCCTGGCAAGATTGATGACATGTAAAAGGCATGAAAAGAAAAACAGAAAATGTACAACACCACACGAGCACAGAAAAAATTTAAATAGTAAACATATGAGAAAATCATATTGTATATAAATAACCATTTAAATAAAAACACAAAGCTCATAGAGGCACATAACCACAGACTGAGGCACATAAACTGCTCATATATGCACTAACAGAAAACAGCACATAAACAGTATCAATCGGATGAATTTATTTAATTATATAATTATATAATTATATAATTATATAAATTATAATTTGATTCATTGTATTGTGAAAAAGTAGAGTAGACTTTGGAGCTTGGAGCCCAGCAGGAAGTAGAAGACGTTCCCATGGAGCCGAGACACTTGTGGTGGTGATGATGAGCTGTATCCAGGGTTGAGGTGGTGCCAGGGTGGAGGTGGGTCACTTATGCTGAACTGACAGTTGAATGACGGGATTTAGGGAGAATATTTTAAACTTTGACAGTTTATGGCTCGAGGCCAGCGAGCCTGGTTGTGATTGGATGAAAAGAGAAAGAACTGAGAATGAGCTGGTGGAGCCTAATGGAAACCATGCATGTGACCTAGGAGTCATGCTGCACAAGAAGTCAGTCTTCCTGACTGAACCTCTGCTGAGATTCAATAGTAAAACAGTGTCCCAGCTGCTACTCCAGATTATGACAGAAGAGTCCGTGTACCATCTGTTGATTCAATAATTCAATTCAATTTTGAACAAATCTTTTTTGGAAACTGTCGAAATTTAGTTTTTAGTTCCCTTTTCTGTACGCACCAAAACTCAAAAATTATCAGGAAACCAATATGAAATAATAAGTCAAATTCATGTTTTTTTGACCGCGTCTTCCTGCTATGTTTCCGTACTTTGTGCATGTGCAGTGTAAAGGACACATACTGTGTCCCAACTGTAGGGGCTGCTTGAAAGTGATAGGCCACTGTCAGGCTGTCACCGCCCCCTGATACATACAAACATGATGCCTGTGGGCTTGTTTTACTACATGTATATCTTTTTTTGTTTTTATTTATGTTCTAGTTTTTAGCCTTTTAGCCTTGTTAATAAAGGAATATATATAGGCTACCTATATACGCTTGTCCTGTGTGTTCTGTTGCCAGGATGTGTGCAATGTTTTTGAACTCATAGCACAAAAAAGTAATTTGATGTCATATTTCTGATTCTTACTCTGATATACTTGCTAATAACCTTGGCTGGCATAGCCACAATATTCAGAGTCAACCAACCATAGACGTTTAATTATTCATTCGTGCAACCAACCAAATGATATGTGTTCTATTCTGAACATGTACATTTATTACTGGAGAGTAATTATGATTTCGTGAATGTAAAACTGTGTCTCAGAACCAGGCAAATGTATTGTGAACAATTGCCGTTGTATTCAGACACAGACATGTATGATGACACGTTTATGCCATGCAGTGTTCTCTCACTATCATGAAGTCTGACAGTATTACAACTAATATCATTTTACAGTAAATTCCAACATTGGTGTGAATCTGCAGAGGCTGATTTCTATACCTGTAAGGAGGGGGCACAATTAACAATTCAAAATATGTTTTCATCGACAATTTCACAGCGACTACTTCCACAGCTGTCAGCATTTTCATTCTGAAATTCATATGAAAGTCTGTTTGATTTTTAGTCTTGCGTTTTATAAAGTGCAGAGATTACACTGCATTTTTACAAGTTTAGTTTTTCTCTGGATCAAATTGAATGTTTGGAACTGAGACACAGACCCAACAGATCACCATTTGATAGAGTTCGTGATTTGTGTGTTTGTGTTCCCCCACACTTATGTGCACAACATCAGGGAGTTTCCTTGCACAGTCTTTGGCAGTCATATAGGTAAATGTGACATGACATGTGTTTGAAGCTGCTATGATTGGTGATAGCACGGGAAACTATGATGATTGGTCAAATTACAGCTCTTATGATGAAAGAATAAAACGTATCTATATCTATCTTTATATTATTGAGGTGATGATTAAAAAATGTTGAGGATGTCAATAAAATGCTGTCAGCTGCTTCATTTACAGCCTGTATGTCAATAACAATCACCCTCCCATGTTTGATGTGATGTTGAGAGAACCGGGAGCTCGTACAGGCGGCGGCCCTGGTGCCAGGATGCAGTCAGACAGTGAACTGTGGCTGTTAAATGTTAATGTGCTATTAAATGCACTGCAAATTATACAGAAACCCTCTGCCGCTGACACAGGAGAGAAGGAGGGCAAACAGATTTACAGCTTTGTGGCAGTACGCTGAACTTCATAAAACATATTATGTTTGAAAATGATCGTCCGGGGTTCATCATGACAGCACGAGAGTGGCTGCAGGATGAGGAACAGTGAGGGCCATTACCTGACCCCTCACTGACACACACAGGCACATACACACACAGGCACACTCACACACAGGCACACACACACACACACACAGGCACACTCACACACAGGCACACACACACACACACACACACACACACACACACACACACACACACACACACACACACACACACACACAGGTTTGTGTCTATCTTGGTGAGGACACATATTGGCATTATGCATTCCTTAGCCCATTACCTCAACCTTAACCATCAAAATTAAACGCCTTACCCAAAACCTTACACGAAACCCTAACTTAATTCTAACACTAAAACCAAGTCTTAAAGGGATAGTTCATAATAAAACGAAAAATAAACTATAGAAAAATACATAAAATGTCTCCATACTGCTCCTGTGGTGTCCGGAAGCCCTGCCATTCAAATTCAACTTGAAACGGTGTCATTTACACCGTGTTTTTAGCCTAAATGTCCTCTGGTATCCTCCTCTGGAGCCGTGTTCACGTTCGCACGCACACAATGCACAAACGACACAAATTGCAAGCACGCTCTCACCCAAGGGTACGAGCAGGATGCGCGGAAGCATCTCTAGCTAACATTTAGGCTACAAACATGGTGTAAATGATGCCGTTTCAAGTCGAACTGGATGACTTATGGAGGCTCATTGGATGGAGGCATTTAATGTTTTTTTTCTGTATTTTTTTTGAGTTTGAAGAAGGAGTCACCAGTAACTTCAATTGTATTGGATTTGGCTGCAATGATGTTTACCCCTGAAACTCCAAAAGGATTTTGTGGACTCAAACACCCACTCCTCCAGTGGCATAGTGGTGAGTAGATAATGAGTGAATTTTTATTTTTCCGGGAAGTATCCCTGTAACCCTGAAACAACCCATTAAATCGGTAAAAAACTGAGGACCAGCTAAATTGTCCTAACTCTCCCAAAATGTCCTCACAAAGATACCTGTACAAGGACACACTCCCACACACACACACACACACACACACACACACACACACACACACACACACACACACACACGCACACAATCATTTGTTCCGTCTCTGTAGTGACCAAGGTTTTATTTTAGAGACAAATTTAATTAACCTGCAATCCAGACCAATAGTGAGCTGTTGGAGATGAGTCTCCTCCAGTCGGACCAATCACAACCCTTTATCTAAAGTGACTGACAGAGGAGTACAGCTTGTGCATTGTCATTAACACCCAAGATGGCTGCTACTGATGTGGAGAGTTGAATTAGAACAGTATGAAAAAAACTGGAAGGAGTATTTTCCCTTAAAGAACAAAATGGCCCCGAAAGCGTTAATTGATTATTAACTTTGTGTCAAGCAGAAAGACAGATCATGCAGATAAGAATGTACCTTTCACTTTAAAAGACATCCATGTCATGTACAGTAGGCAAAGATCTGCTGGAGAGATGAAAACATGAAGACATTTGGAAGCACCTTAAACAAAGACCATATTTATTGAGGTTTCTGCAGCACATGGGAAAACCACCATGTAACCATTTTCAAGGTCACATCAAAGAACATGTGTTTTGAATTCACATGTGACGTTTAGATAAAGCAACAAATCAGAAGAGGCTGCAGTTTGTTTTAACCGTCAGATTGTCCGTTTAGAAAAAAACCAAAAGCATCCTGACTACTGGACAAAGTGCAGAGTAAACAGCTGACAGTAGTGGTGTTGGCTGAAGTGCTCGCTGGGCTCGGTCTCCTCCTCTCCCCGGACTGTTGGCATGCAGCTGCTGTGATTCAGGCAGTTTCAGGTTCCTGTGATCTTAAGCATCCAGCCCAACAACTTGAAACTACCTACATCACACAGCTCCTGGCTGAATCCAATGCGACTCGGCTCACGGTGAAGGTGGAAACACTCCAGCTGCTTCTGGCATGTCACACAGAATCAACAGTAGCACAGGGCGACACTCACCATACTAACCAAACAGCACAGAAACTCATTCAACTGTCGAGTCAACAGAATTAGCTTTAGGTTTAAGCATTGTAAGAGCAGGATCAGCCCAAAATTCATTTTTTTAATTGTACATAAACAACCAGCAATTAATAATCCTTTTTAAAAAACTAACTGTAACCTTGTAATCTTTGTTTTAGTTGCCTAACCTTACAGAATTTGTTGTTGCAGGGTCTGACTTAAGCACACTGGAACAAATTTGCCTAATTTAGAACAAGACTGACAATGTAGCATGTCATCAAAAGGTGCTGTTTCTAATTTCATCTCATTTTGCTTTATTCACCAATATCTTATCAGATTTTTTCGGAAATTTATTCTTTGAAAATTCTACGTCAGATTCATGATATGTTCTTAAAGTGCAGAATTGTTTGCAACTTTGTTTAAATATTGATGAATACCATTGTCTTCGTAAGTTGAAAGCGTTGAAAAGGCATTCGACTGCAGGGCCCTGTGCACACACAGAAATCACAGAAACAGAGAAGAAGCTTTACGACATCAAGACAAACGAAAATCAACGAAGTTGTGGCACGGGACTTAAACCATAAAAAAAACATGTTTAAAGAGACACTTATATCACAATACATAGAAACATGCACTGAAACCTGTCATTTTAAGTGATGCGTTTCAGTTTTGATATTAATTGTAAACTATAAAAAAAACACATACCAGGAAAATATTATAAATGACAACATACTATAGTAAATTAAATCCTATCGTAAAACTTTAATATTGAAGAAAACACAATAACTGATTAATTTGCACATGCACGTCAAACAGAATCTTCATAAAAACGGCGTAAGTAGGTTTTAAGAAACTTCTTCTTAATAACGTTTGGTGAATGAGGCTCATTGAAATCAGCCTCAGTGTTAAGTGTTGACTCTCACAGCTGCATCAGAGCTGGATTATAAAAAAAAGAACTTAAAAAACTACACAACAGTTATTTTGTTCATTTTCTTGTCAGTGGATACGTTTGAAATATGTCACATGTTATGAGCTGTAAGAAAAAAAGCTGAACACCTCTAACTTCTCAATGAGGCATTTAACTGTTGTGCCGATCAAAACCGAATTTAGTATTCCAGTTAAATCCAAGTAGTACAAATGACTAAAGCTTCTTGTGAGGTCAGTCTCAAATCTCTGACAATAAAAAGCATATTTTCACTTTGTACAATTAGCAAGTGTGGTCCATGTTTATTCTCTCTCAACAGCCAACATACAAAGTGCACATGCTGGCGTCAGCTATAAGCTAGTTAGGAACAGACAGCAGCCATGTGTATGGCAGCGTGCCTGTGTCTATTTGTATCTGAACTCAGCAGGAACTCTACTTTCTGTTATTTCCCTCCAGTATCTCTGCTTCGACTTCTCCTCTCTGTACATATTTGACGATGTTTCCAAGGTGGTGGAATTTGCAGAATTTGTATTTTCGAGTTGAAGCATTTTGAATTTGCGCAGGTGCACCTTTGCAGCAATTCGCACTGCATCAGGTGAATATTAATATTTTGGTGTTTTTCTGTTGATTTTGACACTTTCAAGCCACAGCGGAAATGTTTTTTACTTTCTGTCTGTATATATATATATATATATATATATATATAATAACGATAAGAAGTTAACATGCACAAGAATTTGAGGGGAATTAAGAAGATTAGCCAATGTTTATTTTTCTTAAATCTTTAGGTGTTTACAGAACACTCTAGCGGTGTTAGGCACAGTGCAGATTTATCGGTGCCTCATATCGGCGTCCGTGCAATGCACTGAAATGTTGCCCTGCTTACTTAACATTACACTTAACTCTGGTGGCAACACACTATGCTTCTGGCAGCACGTAATGTTAGCCTACAGCTAGCTAGTGGCAACCTCAAACTTGGTTGATATGTTAATCTTCCTTTTTATTTCAAGACAAAGTATTACTCTGCACCATTTAGGAACCAGTGTCATTTTAAAAGTACTGATTTCACACCAGTTTCTTTAAAAAATAAAAAATAAACGATACCAAGGCCTATTCTTTCCTTGGTTTTGCTTTTCTGTTCTCTTCAGTTAATCAAACAGGGATGTGTTTTTCAGATCTTAACATCCAGTTCACATTAGTGTAATGGAATCAAAACACCAGTGGAAATTACAATGTTATAGGTACATGCCAAGAGACAACAGACAGACCCTATGAACCGAATGGCAGGTAACCAACTCGTGAGTACATAACCACACTCAACATTTTGACGTGGCATTGGATAAGACTTTGCAGCACTGCCTTCCTCTGGCTATAATCTAATGATTAGAGTGCATGTAGCTGAATCCAGCAGCGGGAGGTCCGACCGCTGCTCTAAATCACATCTAACAAGTACAATCCCGTCAGCGCCAGCTTCCTGCTCGGCTTAATGAATATCCAACTGTGTGACCCTGAAGCAAAAGGAAGTTTTGAAAACCTCTTGAGTTGTTCCACTATCATCCGAAGCAGCAAGGTGATGACACACAATGACGTTTGTGAGAAAACAGGGATGGCCTGAGGTCTGCCGGCATGTGGGTTAGCTGAGAATTTAATTTACGTAGGAGCGATGTCGGGGTGGATGGTTTCCTCGAAGAGAGAGCCTGCGAAAAATAAAGAAAGAAGTCTGTTCAGTGTTAGAGAACTTGTTATCATCAAAAGGTCAGTTTCCTTAAGTCCTCGTGCAAGCTTTGGGTTGAACATGGGGGGGTCAAATGACATGGTGAAATACTATGGATAACTTTTTGATTATTATTTTTTACCAATGAATAATCGCTTGATTCATCTTCAAATTAATCACTATTGATACTTCGTAGTGGCCAGATAATACCAACTAGCTGGTAGCCAAAGTAGCTACAATAGATATGTGGTGAAAATAGGTTTTCTTTGTTAATGCTGCAAAATAAATCAAATGTAGATAACCAACCATGTTATCCTGTTCTATAACAGCACATTTTTTATTCCTTGAATTCATTCATTGCCGAGTTTGATTATCGGGGGGTTTCAACACCCCCATCCCCCTTGTATATGTTTCCCTATAGCTATAGATTTTAACCTAAACCCAAACAAAACGAGGTTAGATTATAAGCAAATAGGTGAAGACATGATGCATGGAATGTATTGAAAGTGGGGCCATATTTATACAATCCCATAGTATAAGAATCAGACATGTGCATTCAAATGACAAAGTTGACCATCAAAAGACCATGAGACAGACAGGAAGGACGACAAAGGATGCAGACCTTCCAGGAGGCACACACATTCTTCGGAGCATCTTTTGTTGACCACCAACAGGCAATAAGGGGCAATGAGGCTGCCATAAAACTACACTGCGTAGCAATATACACCCTCGGTATACAACCACCTCCTCCACTTCCTCCAGCCACCAATAAACTACTCGGTGAATTACCCCCATGGTAAAAGTGAAGGTGGGAGAGAGCGGCAGACGGGGGAAAAGAAAGGCATGAAAGCGAGTCAGACAGGACTGATATGAAGCAGGAGACAGTGTGGCGCTGCAGAGTCGATGCTCTCTCAAACATGGCGCCGGCAGATCTGCAGCCCAGAAACTGAGGCTGTCCTCCCTCCTTGCTTTATGACTCCTTCACTATCTTCTCCAGCTTCCCTCTCTCATTTCTCCTCCTTGTTTCTCTCCTTTCATTCCCTCCTGCCTGTCCAACTCGGCTCTTTGTATTTGCTCTAATTGTATTCACTGCTGAATCCCAGCTTCCCTCGCCGTCTTTTCTTTTTCCTCCTCTCCTCGCCTAACAAACGGACAGCAGCTGCCTCTTGCAGCAGCAGAGGAAGTTCAGCCATGTGTTCCTGATCAAAGCTCCACACTGGAGCCCTGCCGGTCGCTTCTCATGCGACATAATGACTCAGTGTCACGTTTAGCCCGGCAATCAAACAGGGTGATGGTCAGGTTGAGGAAACACAGGTCTGTTGCTGTTGCAGCATATCTAAGCTCCCAACTGCAGTATGGTTTTATAGCCATGCCATGTACAGTATGTGTGCACATGATTCCCCTGAAAACGCATCGGAGCCAATTAAATACGTACACTGTAAGATGATACTGCACTCTGGAGCCATTTTCTTGAACCCCTGCCCTGCATCAGTCAGGGAACAGGACAATAGTTATTTAGTGTGTCTATAAAGAGAAACATGGAGACTGCAGGAGCCATTTACTGCAGCTCTATCACTGCATCTGATACTGATGTTACTACTGGAGCCTGATGTCATGGTGGATTTGTTCTTCAGACACTAATGTCATGCTTTATACGACACAGACCTTGGGGTTGAAAACGAGAATTGTCCCACATTAAATACACCAGTGATACTACTCTCACTAGTGGCCTATTGATGATTACACAATTACTACCACAACTGACAGTATACTACTGATACTGTCATTCTTTATAAATTAACAATGTAAATAAAGTAGGAATTCATGGTAAAAAGAATTGATTCTCCCTCAGATAACACCCTGAATGTACAGTATGTCTGTGTCCAAAGGAAATGTCCCGGCCCATCTGTGTCTGCCGCCATTTCAACTCTAGTCAGCAGGAAATGGAACTGGTGAACATTCAGAAATAGAAATTAGAAAGCTCTCAAAGGATATATTAGATCCAATAGAACCACTGACTGCAGTGACCCAGAAAACACATTCTGATTCCTGCAGGCATGGAAATTATACAAACGCTGGCGCTGCTATTTTTACCAGCAGTATAACGACTATTAGGCTTCATGTGACTCTTACTACCAATGTGTGACTCGGTGTCATCGCGACAACAGCGTCCGCAGCAGCACCAATGTGTGGACTAGTGTGTGATTTCTATTTGTTGTGTTGTCGTTGCTGCGTTCTGCAAATAAGGTCAACAAACGCCTCAGTCTCCTACTTCACCAACATGTGCGTGTTTTACATGAGTGAAAAATAAACTCTTGGAAAAGAACAAAATATAAAACTAATGGGGAATTATTTCAGAGTTGCATATCATGTCTGATGTTCATGAGTGTTTTATTTTAAGGAAAATTACAGCTGCTGATTTTAACCCATAGAGAAAAAAAGGAGGTGACGACCACAATGTTAAATAAAGCTAAATATATATAATTATAATATGTCATGATTATAACTGGGATTATTTCAGTTTGCACCAAGAATGCTTTAAAAAACACGATAGCAACACTACAAAAAAAAGATTTCGGAACCACAGATGATCAACTTATTATAATTATGGCACTTTTAAAGCTTTTCTAGCACAGAAGGTAGAGGTGGAAGCTCTTTGTTAGAGCAGGGTGTCGTGGTCCAACAGATCTTAGACAGAAGAGCAGCTTTACACAGTTTACATCAAAATCGTTGTTTTTGTACAATATGGAAGATTTAGATCTTCTCTTAAAAGCTGTAGAAAGTGCAGTGCATTAACACTGAGGATACTGAGGTCTTTAGTTTATTTATTTAACAAATATTCCAAAATCAAAATCGTATGTGTGTTTCATTAGCTGATTTCAGTAGGAGTTTTATATATAGGCTGTATTTATATATTCAGTATTTTAGTTTTAAAAAGCCTATATTTAATGCTGATGATTCTGATGCCAGAAAAAATTATTCATTAATAATTAATAATACATTTAGTCATTGCTTTTTGCCATTAAACTGGATGATATTATCAATTAATATATTTTATGCTAAAATCTTGCATTTAAAAAGAACATGTACTTATTTATCTGTAAAAGTATTTAATTATGTCAATAAATGATATTGTAGTATTGTTGATCAGAGGGTTAATTTGAAAAATAGAGTGTGTGTACTTGTTCAACAGATATAAGGAAATGTGTATTTGAATCGTCTAAAAGAGCTTCAACCCTGTCTGCTTTTAACACATTATTTAAATCACTGAACCTTAAAAAAAACTAAGGGGAAAAGGTGTAAATATTTTTTAACAATTAACATCCCCCTTAATAAAACTGACCTGGTTCCATGTCACAAAAAGTAGCCCTCTTGTGCTAAAACTAGGCTAATGGGTTCACATAATTCCTCCAGAGTTAATAATAAACATTGGGGGGGGGAAATCAAGCAGGCTACGTCAACAAATGCAGAGTGTTTATGAGTGCAGTGATGCCTTCGGACTTGAATGAATGAAAGGTCGATAAAGAAATGAAAACAAATCAACAGCCATCAGGCTTTTTACTTCACCTGTAAACTGGTGTTGTTACGCGCAGAAAAAGACCCGAACTCGCCGTGGTGATGGAGACCGGCGCACTGAGTCCCTGTTGCTTTGGTGGGAATTGAAAAAAGGATCAATGTGATTGTAAAGTGCTTCAGATTTGTGTTTGAGAGAGAGGTTCACGAGGCGGGGAGGTCACCAACACAACTCGGCGACTTTTTTTTCCATATTTCACTGTGATGTCCCGTTAAAGTGCGCTCACACCACTTTTATCTCCAGGAAATAAAACAGTGTGAGTGTGTGTGTCATGTTTCATGAGATATGTGTGTGTGTGTGTGTGTGTGTGTGCAGTCACGGCCTCCTCCTCCTCTTCATCCTCCTCTCCGTGTTTATTTCCCAGCTTCAAGTCTTTGCAGGCGCTGTAAGCTCTGGTTGCTTCGCCCGGGTCCAGCAGCGGATCCTCTCCCACCGGGGCTGCAGCGTCTCTCCGGGCTGCGCTGCCGGCTCAGGTCGCCTCCGTGTCGAGGGAGAAGTCACGGCCAGCTCCGGAGGTGTGACACTCGCTGCTCGGACAGCGCCTCTCTCCGTCTGACTGCCAGGCGCCGACGGCCGGGCGGGACTGGGCGGGACCGGGCGCCTCCGAGCGGCCTCATCTGGAGAGAGTCGAAGGGAGACAGACAGTGGTCACATTTTATAAGGACTCATCTTTAACTACTAACAGAGAGCAGGGACTGAACAACAAGAAGAAGAAGAAGAAGAAGAAGAAGAAGAAGAACATGGACATCATCAATTCTGCAACGCAATTTACAAATCCCAGTTTAAAGAAAACCCTACACTTCAAACTTGGCAGGAAGTGGTGGAAAATGATAATAGAATAGAATAATTACATTTTTGGCTTCACACTTCGCGCGCACACACACACAGAAGGCGGGAATTAGGCCTGTAACACGAGAAGTAGGCTTTAGACGAAATATTATTATTATCATTATTATTATTATTATTATTATTATTATTATTATTATTATTATTATTATTATTATTATTATTATTATAATACATCAAGTACCTTACCCCCTATTATTTAATGGTGGTGGGGGGAGGGACCAACACTACTACCACAAATACTACTACTACTACTACTACTACTACTACTACTACTACTAACAATAATAATAATAATAGTAATACAAATAATAATAATAATAATAATATTAAAAAGGATAATAATAATAACAATAATCATATTAATGATATAGTTAGATTGGCGATAGAAAGATTAGCCTCACTGAGCATTCAGCGAATGTAAAATGTTAACACTGAAACGTAGTAATGTGAGGTAGTGATATGTTTTTATACACTTTTATACAAACGTTTTATTTTATTTCATCAAGTTATTTTTTTTTGCAGCTAAAGACGTGAAACGATAAACTGGGCTCGTTTCAATATCTACATATTTCAGAATGGAGAGAGAGCACAAGCACAACAAATAACATCTGGAAAAATATTTTAAACCTTGATAAATATTCTCACTTCCGATCTGTTTGTATGGAAAGATCCCAGTGAAGTCACACGTGTTTCTGTAAACTACGTTTTCAATTTGTTTTTAAAGAAACAGAGAGAGGCCGACAAATCCAATCACCATCCAGTCACACAGATAAGGACACGTTCTTTATTTAGTGTGTTGATTTATTTTTCTTGAAATTATGATAGTGGTAGTTGTGGTTGTAATAGTGTTATTATTTGGAGAGACTACAACCAGTATCACTGGAACATTAAAAAAGAAAGAAAGAGACAAAGCAGCTGTGACGTTAACACAACATGTAAAAAAAATCTCCACATTCACGACAAATGAATTCAGCCCATTAAATACATGTTTTATGTACAACAATTAGCAACGAACAGGCTCGTCTTATTTATTGAAGCTCAAGTTGTTTTTCAAAAAACATAAAAAGCTAATTTTAAACGTAGGATCATTTTCTGGGACTTAAATGCAGAGGTAAAGATATTGTGCATTTTAGAGGTTTTTATGTGCAGTGTGTGTGTGTGAGGGGGGGGGGGTGGGGGGTGGGGGGGGCTCCTTGTTTTGTGGTGTAGGCTGAACTGTCTGCAGTGTTGTGCTTATGAGTGCATTAATTGATGAATTTATCCACGTACATGTGATGCTATTTCTCCTGAACTGATACATCTCGTTTGATGTATAAACACAAGTATATCGAGCATTCTTCAAAATGCCACAACAGGTCGACATGAAGCAAACAGGCAAAACGAAGTCTGCTGCACTTGGTTTGTGTGCGTGTGTAGAATACGTGCATGGTGCACGCTGCTGCTGGACACGGGAGGAGGACCAGCTCAGTCCTGATGGAGCAATAAACTCATTTCAGGGGAGAGAGACGAGGGGTGTGAGGAGGAGGAGGGGGGGAGCAAAATGACTCTCTTTGTCTTTCAGACTTTAAGAGCCCCGCCATAAACCGAGAGAAAGAAAAGAGTGTGAGGCAGACAGGAAGGAAAGAGAGACAGAGACAGAGGAGTCACCTTGTCTCGCCTCCAGACCAAACAGCCTCTCTGCCCCTGCGGCTCCTGCAACGGCCCAGCTCCCTGACATCACCGGCCCTCTCTCTGTCTGCTGCTCCTCTCCTCCTTCTCCTCCCTCTCCTCTCCTCTCCTCCCCTCTCATCTCCTCTCCTCTTTTTGCTTGGCTCATCTGTTGTTTTTTTGGTGTCTCCTCCCCTTTTGTTTCCATCTCTCCTGTACTGTCTCCCCTCCATCCCGCCCGTTTCTTTTAATACCATACACTCCTTTATCTCTCCTGTCTGCCATCCTCTCCCTCATACCTTGTGTCTGTCTGTGGTCCCGGTGCTGTCCTCCTCCTCCTCCTCCGCCCCGGCTGCGACTGCTTTGGACCGGAACCGAATGACAGCCTCTCATTAACTCTTCCCCGCTATTTCCTTTCTTCCGTCCTTCAGCACCACTCCTCTTCCTCGGCGCCGCTGCCACCATCACCATCCGGTGGTAACAGGTCGCTTCCATCCATGACGCACGAGAAAAGCTCCGGGGCATGTGAGGTACGCGAGATGTCGCGAGGTGTCCACTGGAGAGAAGGTGTGCACGCGGGCTGCGGTGGGTGACGGAGGGAGGAGGATGTGGCGGAGGAGGAGGGGAGGACGAGGAGGGTGGGGGTCAGAGAGGGTTTTTGGTTTCGAGAGCGGCGAACAGTAAACACGTGCGCCAGCGCGCACCCAGCCAGGACGCGAGGTTTTGCTCCTTTCGGTACCGATGCCCGGTGGAGGCTGTGAGGGGACGGCTGCACCTCGTGGCCACCTGGGAGCGTGCGTGAGACGGAGGTGACACATCTGGAGGGGGGAGTGGGGGGAGCTGCTGCTGCTCCTGGCGCGTCACATTCATGCGCAAACTAGGAGATGTTTTTAGCCCCCTGTGTGTGTGTGTGTGTCATCGACGGGAGGGGCCCATGTTTTTGGATGACAGGTATCTTTGTGAGGACCATTTTGAGCCTAGAACTGACCAAGTGAGGACATTCTCTCACTTAAGAACGAGTCAAAATGTTGACACTCGGTTTTATAGTTTAGTTTCAGGGTCAGACACTTTTCTGTGATGGTTATGACTTAAGTACGTTTCTAGAGAATGCATTATGCCAATGACTGCCCTCATTACGATACAAGTGCAAGGTCTCTCTCTCTCTCTCTCTCTCTCTCTCTCTCTCTCTCTCTCTGTGTGTGTGTGTGTGTGTGTGTGTGTGTGTGTGTGTGTATGTGGATAATCGAGGGGGGCCATTTTTGGGGATGACGGGTACGGGCCACGCCCCCTGTTAGTTCTTTCTTTCTTTCTCTCTTTCTTTCTCCCTCTCTCATTTATAATGGGGAATTGGAACCACAGCTTCCATTAGAGCGGCCTCGGTCATATTTCACCCGGGCCTCAGGATGAGAATAAGGCGCATTAGAGAGGCAGGAGGTCGACAGCGGCCTGACTCTCAGGCTGCATCCAATTACAGAGCAGCCTCCGCGGAATGTCCCCTCCGCCTCGGTGCGTATCAGACAGGCTGCGGAGACTCTGCGCTGTTTTATGTTGCTTTATGAAAGATTGCGTGGGGAGAGGCGGTCGCTGCTTACAGCGCCGTGGAGCAGCGGGAGCTTTGTTTTGATATCAGGGAAACATGATGGAGGGAGAACTCAAACTGGGCCGCTCAAGTCCAATGGATGGAACCTGTTTTCCTCCTTTAGTCTCTGTGCGTGGAGCTTCATTTGCTTCTTGTAAGTTTGCACGATGGTGCATTAGAGCATTGAAAGTTATTCTGCAGCTGAAGGAGCAGTGTTTTCTGTTCCATTTGCATGATCTAAAATAAAAGCACGATTAGCATCCACTTTCTTTTTTAACTGAACTACATGAAAAACATGCGCCATTAAGTCATTAAAGCGTCTCTGTGAATCGAAACCTTTGTATTCTACTTCACATTCAAATTGTATATGTTTTTATTTCTGAATCCTAAAGTAAAACAAAGCAAAATATAATAAAATAAAATGAATAGTAGTTTCTGCGTTACCATTGTTTGTCATTAATTCTTCAGCAATACAATGTTGCAGTGACTGGGACATAAACAATTTAGCAAAATTTGCTGCTTAACGTGCCAAATATTTAAATTCTTGCCAATATGAAAGTATCTAATACAAACACTATACTAACACTTATACTCTCATACATGGGAGTGTTATGAAGCAAAAACAAAATATGAATCTATCAATGTACAGATGAATTTCAATGCATCCAAGATAAATATTACAAAGAAATGAATATTGAAAATGATCTGATCTGGCTGTTAAAATACATTTTTAAAAATGCTTTTACAGACGTGTTGTACATGAACAGGTGATGAAATATAATTGACCATGATGTATCTCATGAAAGATAAAATAACACATGCAGTCTTTTGGCAGAGGAGGAAGAGATGTGGTGACAGAGAAGAATAAAGGAAGAGGACAAGTGTTGATGTCTCAGAGCACAAGTGTTGATGTCTCAGAGCACAACAACCCGCTCACTGCACTGCACTGGGAATGTGCACGACTTCTGCCTGTGAGTGTCGCTGTTGCCCCGGACACACTCTCATTCAACAGAAGAAGAAGAGTTCTTATTTTTTAATGGTTATGAATAGGCGGCATTGATGCAAACGTCTGCCTTTGGAAAAGAGCCACAGTTTGATTTCTGTGCTTGTGGAAGCAGAATCACCGTGAACAATCTGTGTGTGTGTGTGTGTGTGTGTTTGTGTGTGTGTGTGTGTGTGTGTGTGTGTGTGTGTGTGTGTGTGTGTGTGTGTGTGAATACTGTGATTACTTTGAATGCAAAATGTATTTCACCAATAAATGTTGCTTGTATTCATATAAAAAGTCACAGACATAAACGCTTTTATTTTTTCTTTACCATACAACTACAGATGAATATGTCTGTCCATTGCTACTTGTGAATGTTTCTGGTTGTAGTGCACCATACAACAAACAATATGTTCTAGTAATAATAAAGATAAATAAATCATGTTCCACCCTCTAGCTTGTAAATATGACATAAACCAGGATAATGAGGACATGCTTTATCTTTATGCTTCATGTTTCCATCAGCAACATATAGAGGGAGGGCTGATCACTTTCTACGTGATCTCATGTGATGGAATACATGCAGTGCCTGGTGAAAAAGGCTTACGATCCATTAAGTCATAACCAATCACAGAGTGTGGCCTATATTTCACAGCCAGCTCGTAGTGACATGATCATTTCTTGATAATCCTGAGATGAAGCATCTAAATCGATGCACCCTGCACACCTTCACTCATTCACTCTATCATTCTTTAGTAAAACACTTGTTTAACTCGCCTGTTTCCAAGTTTAATCAATTGTCGGGTTCATTTAAAGCGAGGCTGAAGGGTTTGAGAGAAATTTTCATATTTTAAAGAAGGTAAACTAATCATTATACAGTTAATCACTGCTATACTTCTATAGCTGCTATAAATCAATGTAAGGTGATGTCAACACAGATGACACTCATCCCCAGAATGTGAGATGTTAATACTTCTACTTCTACTACTACTCCTACTACTGCTGCTTCTACCTCTGCTTTATAAGGTGCAATCCTAATAATAACGTTTGTGGTTGTGGAGTATTGTCAGATCTGATCTGAAGAGAGAGAATATCATTTATTCTGACCAATATTGGAGTGGGCTTTGGGATCTGGGATCTGGGAGGAGTATTCTCACTGTAGATATATCACGTATACTGTCAGCTTGTTGTCACGTGTTAAGGAGTGTTTAGCCCTGACTATACGTACATGGGTCATATTTCCCAAATCACGTTTAACTTGATGAAAGAAAAGTCACATTAGATTATAGTTTCAAACCCATGCAGATTTCTGTCAATATCTCTAGTGGACAATTAACGGGTGATTATTTAAACAGCAGCGGATTGTCTCATAAACATAGTAGGACTACTGAATTAAAACCTAATAATAGTTGCTGTTTTCTTGGAAGACAGTCGTCAAAGAAAATCTGGAGATCTTATTTTTTGATGGCCAAAAGCTGGAGTGGTGTCCCAGCTGCAATATGAGCCCCAGATGGATGCTGCGTAAAAATAGCCTGTACAGATCCACGGTCTGTGGATGAGCGCACATGTGGTGTCCAGGTTGGGCCTTTAACGCTTTTCTCATGTCACTCTCTCGGCACTGATCGACTCAACGGCTCGAAAATGAGGCAAATCTGTGAGTAAACGGCCACAGGAGATCGAACGGGAGAATCTGTGGCTGCAGTCTGAGGAAAAACCGCGTGTCATGGGCGCTGCCGGTGGGAGGACGACGCGGGACGCACGACGCTGACCATGATGGAGAATTTGTGTTGTCTTGTTTTAGTGACTCTCTCCCGGGGTGTGTTTGCGCTGTCTCCCAACCTGATTAATGAACCTGGTGAAGTAATAACACACACACACACACACACACACACACACACACACACACACACACACACACACACACACACACACACACACACACACACACACATACACATGGTTGGGCCGTATTCAACGTCAAAACTGACTGGACAACGGAGAGCAGAACCGGGACAATGGAGTGTGTGTGTGTGTGTGTGTGTGTGTGTGTGTGTGTGTGTGTGTGTGTGTGTGTGTGTGTGTGTATGTGTGTGTGTGTGTGTGTGTGTGCAGGCCTATCTCCTTTCAAGCCCCAACCTTCCACCCCTGACACACACTCACTTTCTTAATTATACACAGAAAACAGAAAACAGAACACACACACACACACACACACACACACACACACACGCACACACACACACACACACACAGGCATATGGCTACACACACAGCCTACTTGTGCAAAAGGTGGAGGACCCCCCCTCTCCCTCCCATCCGCATCTCCGGCCAAGCTCGTATAACCAGTTACCATGACAACTGGGCCCCAGATCGCAATAAAGTTTTACAGCACCGAAAGAGAGAGAGAGAGGCCCCGATCTCCCACTGAGACTCTCTCTCTCTCTCTCTCTCTCTCTCTCTCTCTCTCTCTCTCTCTCTCTCTCTAGCTCTCTCTCTCTCTCTCTCTCTCTCTCTCTCTTACACTCTGTGTGCGTGTTTGCAGGTTTGTGTATGTGAGAGGGAGTGTGTGTGTGTGTGTGTGTGTGTGTGTGTGTGTGTGTGTGTGTGTGTGTGTGTGTGTGTCATGTTTCATGAGATTGGTGCAGTCAGCAGCATTAGTAGGATTGAAACATATTAATGGAGCCAGATTTGCATTTCTTACAGGCACAGGACCCATGTGGCCCCTGGAGCCTGACCTCCTGCAGTCTGAAGGTCGAGGTGGGTTTGAAGAAATGGTGTTTCACTGCTCTCCCAGTAGATCAATGGTGCTGCTCTCACCAGACACACAACGCTGCTCTGTCACACTCACACACCCAGCTCTCTGGGTTGGATCATGTTGGACAAAACTTACAAACTACCCTATTTTTAACATGAGACTGATCAGAGACACCCAAAGGAACATTGCCGATCAAATCCCTCATTTACTGAGGAAAGAGCTTTGAAACTATCATGACCATATTAAATATCACAGGCTAACCTTTCTTTTTAGTTCTGTAACCGCAGTTATGGTACACATGGTGATTTTGGGGTTATTTTAATCACTTAAGCAAATTGTATGTGTCTTATTGAGCTGTTTAGTTTACAATGTAAATTACATATTACAGTAGAAATAATTCCACAACATCATTGTGCACTTGGAGAATAAAGTTTACTGTTAAGTACGTCATTGTCTTATTACCATTTGGAGCATGAATATTTGATCCTACACCTGCCATTGTTTTGTGTGTGTAACAGGGTGGAGTAGCCTCGTACTAGAGTAGTGTGAGAGGCCTGGGTTGAATCCTGAGAGGTGTGAACTGATCTGCCCGGTTGGTGTTTATTAAATAAAGAGAGAAGAAGAATGAAACCTGTTTTGAAGAGAATATTGTAGTCCACGTGTTACCCACAGCCCAGAAGAACCAAGAAAAGAGGGTTACAGCTCCCTAGGCTTTAACCTGCACATAAACTAACTGAACATAACAGAACCTCAGCACATTGACCCATGAGAGCAGTTACCAAATGAGTGAACCACATGAGAAATAATGAACAAGTGAAGAAACTAATCAATACGTTATTCCAGGATGAGTCTGAATCGATCAGTTATGTGCACTGTACTGTTCCACCACATGTGGTGAGGCTGCATATTAAAAGCTCTACTGAAGCCAGATGTCTTCTCCTGGACATGTGCTGTGTCTGAAATAGCAGAGTAACAATAGCAGAGATATTTGCTGATCTACTAAATGTCTATCTTCGTCCCTTATTAAAGCATTTTCACATATATGTGTGTGTGTGTGTGTGTGTGTGTGTGTGTGCGTGTGTGTGTGTGGGTGGATAACTCAGCCCGTCTGTTGAGGCATCTCCCCCGCAGTCAGTTCATTCAAGGGGTTTGTTCATTTTCAGCACCTCTGCTGCTCTGATTCATGTTGAAGTGCAGCTGTACACAAGACATTAGTGCACCACTGCTCTGAGGATCATTTTTCTAATCGGTGCTCATTCAATAAGCAGCTCAGAAATCTTGTGTGACACAGACATCGTGCATTGTCCGTGATCAGGAGACTACAAGAGATTATTCTCAATTCTTTAGGCTACATAATCTTAAAGGCTGAAATGAATCCCACTCATCCAGGATTTTATTCTTATTTATTGTCAGAATATTATAAGTCACCTTAAAATCTTGAAAGTGATGTGAGGTTCTGTCTTTGGATCTGCTGAGATAATGTGAGAATTCATGCTTGCAGAGGACCACACATCAAATAATCAAATAACATATTTGTTTTTTTCTTATTTGCAGCTTGACTGTGAGATTTTCTATTTGCTGTCAAAAATGAAATGTCCCTGCAGTATCTGTATATGACCAGGAGATGGTACTGTTGTGCGTGGAAAGAATCATACAGGAAGAGTAGAAAAATATGTCAACTATAACATGATGGGTCAAGGTGCTGGATTAATCACTGTTTGGAGACACAGTGCATGGCTTTAGATCATGTTCCGTGTGCAAATTAATAATTTATAATAATGAAAAGAATGCTTATTTGTGAAGGCAGCAGTTTTTTCGCCTGTATGATCTGAGCATCGCGTGTAAAATCCCCTTTTACTGTAAAACCTGAGTGATTGGTTTCATGTAAAGCTGAAATGCATCCAGTCATTTAAATTTTAAGGTGAGAGGCTCTTTGTCTGATCGCTTCACCATCCTCCCCTAAGCTGGTGTTTAATTCATTCCCATCTCTCAGGATGCACCGGGCTCCGGCCTGCAGCTCTCTCGGTTTTTTACGGTTCTGTATTTCACCGGGCCTTTTATTGCCACCGACAGACAATTTAAGTCTGCTGAACACACGCCTGCTGCCCGTCAGCAGGCTGCGTCTCCATAAAAGGCAGCATCCTGTGAAAAACGAGCCGCCGTGCCATCACTGGGACGAGGAGCAGAATCAGACAGAAAACCCACAGTGATCAGAGTTTTATTCCGAGTGCTATAAAACAAGGAACATGGCAGCACCCCACAGCACCCTGCACCAGCCAGATCTCATTTGACCTTGGTGCTGAGCCAACATGGGGCTCCCTCCCTAACTGTTTTCTCCAGCATCATCACTCCTGAGCCGAGGCCTCAAGGCAGTGAGTGCCGGGTCCGAGCCAAAACAGATTCTCCCCTGAAACAATGTCACCAGCAAAGAAAGTCAACAACTCAGGGGACTGTCTTCCACTCTGAATCCAGATGGTTGTGTTACTGTCCTCGTTGGTGTTCAAATGGGATCTGTGTCTGGAAACCTCATCTGAATAATGGCCTCTGATTCACATGTTTTTGTGTTCATGTATTTTTTCATAATCCAGATAATGTTATACCGTTATAACCTTAACCCGGGCCGATTTATTGTCATTAATATTTGTTCAAATATATAAATAAGAGTCAACAGCCACCAAAACAGGCCTAATAATGCTCATTGTGAAGGAAACTGCTCAGAAAGACGGATAATACTTGAGGATCCAAACTCATTCTTAGTCTTCCGCAGCTGTTTTGCAGTAAAACTACAAATAATGACGTGAGAATAAGTCTAATAAGTCTCAGCAACCTTCATTGGTCAGGTTTTTCATGTTTTGATCATGTCTGCTGAGTTGACATCGTTGTTTCGGTGACTGATCAGACAGAGGGAAGGACTTTGCGTGATGTTGACTTTTAAAGACGAAGTTCAAGAGGAATAGTACTGCTCAAAAAACTACACAAAACTGTAACATTACACATTGCCAAATGTAAGAGCATGAAACAGAAGCCTGAGGAAATATTGTGTCAAGGTTGTTTGACATGGACGTGTGTAGGACGGCTGTAGCTCCAGAGGTAGAGCCAGAGGGTCGGCGGTTCGAGACCAGTCCCTCCTTATTCTGCGTGCTGAAGTGCAGTTAATGATAGAGGAAGTGCTGCACATTCATCTGCCTGAATACAGACCATTTACCATTTGAAACATGGAGGCGATGGTGGAATGATGTGGGGCTGCATGAGTGCGAAGACATTTATGGACAGAACGATCGGTGATTGTGTGTCCACTCACTGAGTGACAAGATGACCCTCTGACTTCAGAAGCTTGGCAGAAGAGGGATTTCCCAACATGACAATGATTGTTAACAGACGAGAAAAAGAACCATGATGAAGAAGAGACGACTGAAAGCTGAGTACGTCCGCTCATGAACTGTGGAACACAAATGTTGTTTCAGCTTGTTTTTATGACCTAGTGCTGCTTTTGGGGCAAACATAAAACCATCCGACATTTATTGCCACATAGGGCTGTGTAGTGTTTTGACTGTTAAACTTAGTTCTGTCCAACTGCACCTATTTATGAATGCGCTTATCCAATCACGTGGCATCACTGCATGAATCATGTGACATCGCTGCATGTATAAAACCCTGCAGATTCAGTTCAGGAGGTTCAGGAAATGTTCACATCAGAATAGTACAGAAAAAACGTGTTCTCTGACTTTGAGGTGATTGTTGGTCGGAGTGTTTTTGAAACAGTTTTTCCAGTTTTCATTCAGAATAATCAAAAAGACTACAGATTTTATTTATTCAATCAAATAACTACTAATTTCCTACACTGCACTGCTACTTTCACTAATTCATTTCTTATTTCATTCATTTATTTTTATTCTCAACTCTTTTAAATTTCGTATTAAATGCCTTGTATAGTGTCTTGCTGTTACATCTTGTTGTTGAAATGTACTATACAGATTAACTTGCCTAAGACTTTATTGCAGGCTGCTGTTTTAGTATTTTTTTGTTATTGTTGTTGCAGTTAGAGTGGTTTCTCTACTCTCTGTACTTTCACTGGAGCTGATGAAAGAAACTCGCCTGCAGTTCTTCACCAAGTTTCCTTGGCATGCAGTTCACTATGATGAACACTAGATGGAGAAAGAGAGCTACAAATCAAACACTCCCGCACTCTTTCCTCCATTTGGTCGAAGTGACTTCATGACAATAAGACTTGAACACATTGGGTCCTGCATCGTTTGAATGAAACCTGCACTTTCCCTCAGGCGCTTGGCAGAGTAGTGTTATTAATAATGCTATCAGTTAACTGAGCCCAAATACCAAAACAAACTGAAAACAGCCACTAGTATCATAAATCACATTCTTGATATGAATTTATAGAATAAATAATGTTATTATCACTTTACATGTGCTGTTAGTGCCACCGTCCCACACCTCCTGATAGATTTAATTAGTTTTATATACCGTAGGTCTTTAAGTATTAGGCTCCACCATGAAAGCTTCATGTGCATTATACTCCGTCACTTCCTCAAAAAGAGGCAAATACCATGACTTCTATTTCTAATTTTACCACTTATGTATGAGGTCACCTGTGAGAGACTGCATTTCTTAAATGTGGAAACTTAAATGGCCACTAGTGCTGATTTGGATCTGAAATGTAATCACTGAGCTACAGAAACAAAAACCATTAACAATGTCAGGAATACACGGGAGCATCAAGTGTCTTCCTGCACTGAAACAGACGCTATAATAAAAACGTCTTCAAATTGTAAATATGATGTGTTTTTAACACCTGATGAAACCTGTGCTCATATGTCAGTCAGTATTTTACCTTTGTGCAAAAATAACTTGGAGAATTTGCCACATCAATTGACAACATGACCTCGGATATCTACACTATTGCTAACTGGTAAAAAGCATATTCAAATTTATTCCAATATATAAATGCAATCACGTGTGGATGTGAAGATCCTCTGACAAGATAAAACATATGAGATTACAGTGGACAAAAAACAATCAGATATCCTGATCATCATATGACAATATGTGGCATATGGAAAATTCTAGATGTATCATATTGCAAATTTGATTGTACTATTATAGCCTATCTACTGAAATAGATGTATACCTACAAACATTTCATGCCAACCTATACAATAAGATTTATTCATAGACTGACCTCAGAATTTTTTTTCAAACTTATTCTGTTGAGTTGTCTTTCATAAAAAGCTAATTTCTCTTTCACACCTCTTTTTAATATGACAGAATTTGCAGAATTCCTCAAATCTAACCAACATGGTACCTTTCTAACTTAACTGATGGGGTGCTGCAGTCACCACACTGCAGGTCTTAGGTCATATCTCTTCATTTCATCATGACAAATCATTATTAGCACACAACATGACAAGGTTTTGTATCAATTATACTTTATATCTGTGTGTGTTTATGCTTTCAGTCATATTGGTGGGATGCTGACATGTATTTCTTTATGCTGCCAAAAATCAAACTTGATAGCACAGATCTGAGGTTTTAAACACAACCACAAAAATAATTGTATCTAAACCAGGCAAAATAAAATATTAATAGAAACACACACACACATACACACACCACCCTCCATTGTCCCAGTTATATGATGTATATATTATATGATATATATAATTGTGAAGATGTTTTGAAAAGAAGTTAGGCCATGAGGGTAGGTGTTGTATAGAGGGAGGTAGTGTGAAAATCAACGAAACAAATGACTAAGAGCGATTTACAGATGTGTGATTTGGTGCATTGTATAGAGATCAGAGTGTGTAGAGATTAGAAGTGTGTGAGGAAGATGAGGGCAGAAGCTTCTCACCAGATGACATGAGACCAGGTGTAGTGAGATGATCAGTGTGTGGCTGCTGAGTACTGCTTTTCAGTTTTAACACAGATTTTGTTGGGTGGAGGGCTACCACAGATTCAGAGCCTTCAGAGCCTTCAGATCCGGTGGCCGTGCACACGCCATGTCTGTTTGTTATGTGACCAGTCAGGCGTTTTGTTCCTCTGGAACATTTAGATCACTAAAACCCACCTCTACTCTTCCCCATTTTTCTGCTCACCCAAACCGGTCAAGGCAGATGGCCGCCCACATTGAGTCTGGTTCTGTTTGAGGTTTCTTCCAGTTAATGAGGGAGTTTTTTCTCACCACAGTCGCCAAAGTGCTTCTCATTGTGGGAACTGTTGGTTTCCTCTAGAAATGTTAAGGTCTCAACCTTCTATGTAAAGTGTCTTGAGATATTGTATATTTTGATTTGGTGCTACAAAAATAAAATTGAATTGAAGTTGAATTGAATTAAAACTAGTTGGTCGTTGGCGACTTAAGTCTCGATGTCTATGTCAGAAAATGTGTACATGTGTACACTGATACTCAAATTTTTACAGTTTTTAGTCTTGACCGGTTACAGATTATCAATTTGGCTTTTTTTTCTTGGCAAAAACTTGACTATAAATACAATTATACAGACACATTTTATAGATATACATAAACACATCCATACATAATTGAAACAAGGTTTTTTGTGTGTTTATAGTTTATAAAAAAAGACCATATACAGGAAACTGACAAATTTTGGATCATATTTAAATTATAGTCTTATGCATGTTAATTTGTAATATTGTGCAATAGAGAAGGCTGAAACCAGCTGAAATAAGAAATTAAAACCTATTATATTCTGTGGGAAGCAGATGTTGATTATTGACAAGAGAAGGAGAGTTACCTGTAGTGCCTTTTCCTCATCGTAATAGACTTGCATTCAAACTAACATGAGGGCAGTGGTTTAAGTTTGGTGGGAGTTAAGTTAATTTGGTTACAATTACAGGTTTTGATCATGTCAGCCTCTTTCAAAGGAGAACAGCAGATGTTCATGAGTCCGTTCCTTCCAAGTCAATCCAGAAGTTTAATCTATATCTGCTGCTGCTGCTGCTGCTGCACTCAAACGACAACAGATGAAACTAAATCTAATGTTAACGTGAATTAAAACCAGGAGCTGTTTCTCATTCCGATTACATGAGATTATTATGATTCTGGCATCTGAATTTCTTTGAAGGATCAGTGGCAGCATGTTTTAAAAAGCTACAGATGGAGAGAGAGAGAAGAGTGATACACATGCACACACAAGCAATCACACACACACACACTAATACACACACACACACACACACACACACACACACACACACACACACACACACACACACACACACACACACACACACACACATTTGTTGATAAACCACCCAGGTGGAAATCCTCTCTTCTTTTAACACAGTTTTACGGGAGCAACAACATGGCGGTCATTGCAGGAAGTGACTTGAAGGTCAGCTGATCCTGTGCACATATGTTTTCTATTATGTGTGTGTGTGTGTGTGTGTGTGTGTGTGTGTGTGTGTGCGTGTGTGTGTGTGTGTGTGTGTGTGTGTGTGTTGGACACGAAATTGAGATGGTTTGACATTTGAAATTTGAATTGATGGGAATAGAAATGGAAAAACCAAATAATACTGATGTTGTCTAGTGAACATATGTTTTATTTCACTGCCATTACAGTATTTACATAACATATGATTTATGACTATTTCTGTTGTAAGGACTGTGACACACTCTCTATGTGGAATGAATCAATGCATAAACTAAGGGAAGTATCGAGAGTAGGTAGCATGTACATGTAGCTGTGTTTGGTTTCAGTATATAGATTGGACTCAAACGTTCCAGGTATACACATCATTTACATGCTGTAATTTACAAGAGAGTTCTCAGTTTATCTAATATATTAGGTTAAAAGGAAAAAGACAACAGAAATAACAAAGGGATATTGTGTACAGGGAGAGTAAGATACTACTTTTCTCTTTGTTCACAATGTCAAAGACATGTAGTGTTAAACAGCACAAAGCAAAACAACAGATTTGTATCTGCTTTGTTAAAGAAGGTATCTGGAGGTGAGTATGGTTTACTCCAGACATTGTTAAATTTGACTAACTGCCATTAAAATAACCTGAATATATATCAGTGAGCATATGTGTAAATGGGTCCAAGAAGATGTATTGTATGTTTTACTTTAACAATTGGTGACAGTGCATCAAAGTTTATATTAATGTAAAGTTGGTCTAATCTGATCATCAAAAACAGGAACAAATGACACGACCCCTTGGCCCATTGTGTGGAGCTTTGAGTCGCTCCCTAACTTCAGCACCCACTAACATTCTGAAGTGTTCAGAGTAGATCAGAGCTGCACATGAAAACCACTGATCAGCCCTTTGAATGTGCATTGTTCATGTGTTTTCTTCTTTGAACATCAGTGCCCACTTGAGTTTCCTGGCTTGCCTGTGCAAATAAATTAAGTAAATAATGTGCAGTGATTAAAGCTCACTTGATAATGACTGGCTCACTTGTTTCATTACAGCGACTAACAATGTCCAACATCCGTTACCACAAATGAGGGAGAAAATCAGCCCCGGGTGGACCTCAGAGAACACAACATACCTCCAGCCTGTGGACTGAACAACATGCTACACACACATTTATAAGGTCAACATCATTGTAGATGGCAGTTAAATTTCACAGATGACTTGTGTGATGGCTGCCAGTACATTGGGTTGTTTTACAGCCGCATGCAGTCTTAAACTTACCCAGGCTTTGTTTGAAGAGGACGATTTCCTTGTCTTGCCTTCAGCATGTGGGCCTGCAGCTCATTATAGACAGGAGTGTGTATGTGTTTGTGTGTGTTCCAAATACTGTGCTATATTCTTTTGTTCAAGTTAAAGGAGTATTTCTGACTAAAGGGCTCTTTCTTTTTCCTGATATGTATTCGTTTTAATCCATGCCACCTTTTCCTACATTGTTGTAGTATATTTGTTGTTGTTCAGCGGCCTTACTTGAATGGCCTATACATGTAAGTAAGGTCGATGGCCTTTAATTGGCCCATGTGGAAGAGTCAACTATTAATCTTGTTTTTTTATTGAAATGTGTTTGTCCTTTCTCAAACCCTCTACTTACAGACACCAGAATTCCTCTTCATTGAATCATCGGTACCATCAGCAAGAAAAGAAAATCAGGCAACAGTCAGTGAACTTAACAAACAGCAAGTTTAACATTCTTATAGTCAGGCACGGTCTCTGCAAGAGCACACAATAGACTGTATACAAAAATGGACGACAAGGCAAAGAGTCAGATTAAATAATACATAATATAGAAATAAAGAACCAACAAACAGACAAAATCAAACACAATTTGATTGTTTACAGAGAGAGTAAGAGACAGACAGATTTATAGTATAAAAGAGTTGTGAAAATAAAACTATAAGTATTATTGTTGGTGAAATTATTATTATCGTACCACAATAAGATCAACTAATAGACAAAAATAAAAAAGATTTGACTCACTTTAATCAGCGAGAGAAGTAATTGCTTCTGTTGTGGCCATCCTGTGCCCGTGGCCAAGATGTCCATCAGAAAATCTGTTTCTATCACAGTTCTTGATAAAAGTTGTCAAAGGAAATGATGATTACTATGAATGTGGAGGGAATTATTGTGATTGGGAGTATTGCAGGAGCTCTTGAATAGAGCTTGGGGAACCACATTGATCCAACACTCACCTCGGTGTCCTGGTGTCGCACAAAGAGCAAATCAGATGTTCCCATCACCAAGACCTTCATCTATTAAAAAACACAAACGTTTTGACCTCTGCAGTCGAATGGTTTCACTCTGAAACAGAGATGTGTCTGTCTGAGGAAGAGGAGGACATGGCCTGAGAGTTCAGGAAGGTGTTGGAAATGTTTCTTGAAGTTTTCTGACAAGTTTTTTACAAAATCCTTCATTTACTTTCATCAGATAGATTCCAATTTGTCAATGTTAACAATGACTCATCCTTGAACACAAAAGTTATTCATGCAGTTCCACAAGGTTCTGTACTTGGACCAATACTTTACACTTTATATATGCTTCCTTTAGACAATATTATAGAATGCACCACATAGATGACACCCAGTTGCACACAGAGTCAAACTTCAGAAACTGAGTCTCTATATTTTTGTAAGGTCTCAACATTACTATATAAAGTGCATTGAGATATTGTATATTGTGATTTGGTTTTACTCAATAAATAATGTAATTAATAGGATACTCATATATTCAGTTCTTCTTGAATTATTTCAGCAGATCGGGAAAGTGTAACTTTCTTAGGTTAATTTCGCTCTACAAAAAAAAAAAAAATTCATACATGTCTTTGTAATGCAGATGAAGGTGATTTAGATGAAACATGATTTTACACAAAAAAGAACATCCGACACTCTCTAACCCTTTTAAAAATGACACAATCTGATTGCACGGGTTGGAAACCCTCTTTAACACGCTGCCT